>NC_043766.1:12500-50000 GCF_902148845.1 Salarias fasciatus
GTCCAGGCGCGAGACCATCGGTGGACAGGGGCCAGTGGCCCTTAGAATGGCTAACCGATCCACGGCCGCTTCCCGGCTGGACCTGAGCAGCAGCTCTCGTTTGGCTTCGGCGGTCATTTCTCGGTGCGAACGCAGGACGTGTTTCTCACGTGGAGGGTCGAGGCTCCACAACCGGGACAGGTACAGCACTCTTAGCAGCCAGGACGGGTCAGGAACAGGTGGGACGGGGAAACAAAAAACTCAGGTATCTTATCGGGATCCAAAAACTCAAAACTCTCAGCGGGATACAAACACAAGTCATAAGTCATTCGTCTTAGGGTGGGGGGAGGGAGGAGAGAAAGGAATAGGTGGGGAGGTGCACCGGCTGAGAGGGAAAAGTGGAGATCTAAAAAGAAAAGGCTGCAGGATGTCAGTCAAAACGCCACAAACAGCCGATAACGAACACACACACACAGTGTGTGATGAAGAAAGAGACAGAACAACCAGTGGCAAAGCCAGAGAGGTCAAGAGAGGGCACTCAGGCTCCGCCCACCACCACACCCACACAGAAAAAAAACAAACAAAATAAAGACAAGAACTAACATTGCATGTGCTTCATTTTCCATCAATAATAAATAAAATCATCATAAATTAAAACACCTCTAAAGAAAAACAGGACAGTAATGAATAGATGAAGATGGTTAAAAACAGTCAGTAAAATGCTGTATTTCATGGTGTAATGCTAAGATGCTCTTTCTGTTTCGTTCAGTTGAAAAATGTGCGCAGACTCTCATTTTGAAAAAGAGGAAAAAAAGGGAAAAGAGTATTTTAAGTTCACCTTCGCGTTAATTTAAATTCATGAATTATAAATGAATGAATATTAATTCAATTCATTTTTTTAAAAATAATTCTGTTGAACCCTGGTTGAAAAACAATGTCTGGCTTTCATTAGTTAAATTTAATAGAATTTTTATTGTTTACTACTTTTGTATTCTATTAGTCGTTTTTAGTGTGGCTTCAACTGAGAGGTTTTTATCATAAAAATGTAAGAAACTGGATGAAAAACAGAGTTTTGGTTCACAGTCAAACTTCACACAAACAGCAACGCTTTGGCTGCTTTTGGTTTCTTCCACTCACACAATAAGAGCGCTCAGCTCTTCTGTGTGAATTTCAAGATAAAATCCAAGTTCTTTTAACTTCTTCATAAATGCAGGATTTGTTTTGTTCCTTTAAATGTAGTTTTTTCCCTTTTCAATTTTTATGCATAAAGAAATGAATAAAAAAAATAATGAAATGAATGAATAAAAAATTGAATTGATTATATAAATAACTCCTCCATATCCACTGTGAGCTCCGAGCTGAGAGCAGCCATGACAGTCTGCAGCTGCGCTGCTGTTGCCGTGGAAACCAGCTCCAGTCTCCAGCCATGACAGTGAATCAGCAGTTTTTCATGCAGTGCGCACGGCTGAAGAAATGTCGTCTCTCGAGAAGCAAGAGGTGAAATGAAAAACAAATTCACAGTGTGAGTCACAAGGCTTTCATGGATTTATGGTGAAGATTTTATGTCTGTAGGATCATCCATTCAGCCACGGCGAGTGTGTAAAGATGTGTGAACTTTTGGATTCAGGCGAGAAAATCTCTCTCCAAAATGCATTGGAGCGGATGGGAGAAATTCCTGCACTCTCCTCAAACAAATGCGTCTGGAGAGAAAACCGTTTGAGATAGAGACAAAGCGACTTGATTGTGAGCGTCACCACAAAAATCCCTACGTTTTGAGGTATAATTTGTGAAGATTGAGCCAGAAATGTGGCCGTAGAATCGAGAGAAGTGTATTTTTTTTGGTTTGAATCCAGAGCCTCCCTCACTCTAACTGCTAGTGTTGCCATGACAACAGCTACATCAAAGGCGGTAGTGTGCTGCCACAGGAAGATGAAAGCAGGGTCAGACTCCGTCTTCACCACTTCCCTTCAGTGTCTGCCAGTTGCTGGAAGCACTCCTCAAATCAACGCGCCTCTTCAACGATTGGCTTACTTCAGAGCAAAATGCTACTTTTGGGTTTGTTTCTCGGTACTGCCGTCACGCAGACGGTCAGAGCTTTGACCTCTCGTCTCACGGAGGCTGGCAAACACTCCGGCGGAACAGGCGAGCCTTCACCTGGGAAGCCGCCGTGTTGTGAAGCACAGAAGGAAGAACCGATAAAATCCATCTGCAGGTTTGCCAACGGAGATCGCAACTGTTGGTTGAATTCCACACTGCAGGCTGCCCTGAACTTGGATATTGTCGAGACCAAGCTGCTTTGTCAGCCACCTGAGCTTTTGGCACGGCTGTCAGGCACTCCAGAATTCGCAAGGCTGTTTTTAAGAGCCCTCCATGAGTCAGAACGAGAGTTCAGTTCGTCAGATCTCCTCCCAGCCCTGACTGAATTAAGCGAGACGATCCCATCGCTCGCGCTGGGGAGACACAACGACGCTGTAGACGTAGTCCAGCATCTCCTCGGCTGGTTGAACAGGTGTGGCGTTCAGTCGAGTCTTCAGGTCCAGAAGCGACGACGTGTCCCGGCTGTGGGGAGACGGCGGCAGAAAGCACCGACCTGGAAAGCATCGTCTTCCTAACAGCAGGTTCCAGAGACGAGTCCATCGCTTCTCTCTTTGACCACACCCTCCATGAGCGGCACGGCACAGGACCGTGCGGCAGATGCGGCAGCCCCCCGGGGGAGACAAGGAGCTTCTGCAGCCGTCCAGACGTTCTGACACTGAGTTTGAGCCGAACAGAGAGCTCCATATTCTGCAGACCAGACTTGACTGCGTCTGAATTCATAGAGCTGCCTCTGTCCGAGGACCAGAAGCAGGCGTACGTCCTCTCCTCCGTCATCTGCCACTGGGGGTCTGCCACCGGTGGTCACTTCTGGTCATACCTGTTCAAAGGAGAGGAGACCGTTAAAGCTGACGACCAAAACATTTCTGTGGAAGCAGATCGCTTCCCGCGTGACATTGATCGGAATGGAATCATCTACTTTTATGAAAGGGTGAATGAGAAGACAAGGCCACCTCTGGAGCCTCAGCCAGTCCTCCAGGCTGGAGGTCTCAGAACTCTGAGGATCCTCCACCAGGATGTAGGTTTAAACTCTTTCGGGTCAAACACTGAGTCCCAGAGACCAGACCACATCTGCTCCTCTGGGATGGCTCCCGGACTTCCACATCCCGGACCAGCTGAAAGGAGGACTCCAGCCATGGTGTCCAGGGTTCATTCCCTCTTATCACGGCTGATCATGGAGCCTGTACGTGTGTTGAGCCGGACCGGAGCACAGCTGCTACTGTGGATCCTGTCGTCCTGTAAAGAGTTACTGTTACTCATCATAATCTGGGCTTTAGTGAGAGCCGTCCGGACTTTAGTCGGGTCTCTAGTTAAGGCACTGGTGAGATTTCTGACATGAATGTGAAGTGGTTTAAACTGAGCTTGAACAAGGACAAGAACTGTAATGACAGGGTTAGGGTTAGGGTTAGGCATGGCTACTCGGGTTAGACACAAGGTCTCTTTTGGTTTTGGGGGATTCCTCTTAGGGTGGGGGAGGGGGAGAAAAAAGAATGGGTGGGGAGATGCACAGGCTGAGAGGGAAACTGGATACCTAAAAAGAAAAGAGCTGCGCAGGATGTCAGTCAAAACGCCACAAACAGCCAATAGCGAACACAAGAAAAAGACAGAACAACAAGCAGTGGCAAAGCCACATTTTTAACTACATTTCACTGCTGCATCCGTTACTCCCCAGCCTGGGTTATCAAGTACTTGCAATTTGATATAAATTACTATAAAATGATAGAGCAGCAAAATACTCTGCAAAATATTATTTTATGGGTCAGAAATTGTGAAATCAAAGCATTGCTAACCACAGCTAAAACCACTGTGAAGGTATGACCAATAATAAAACAGTTCATTCATTTACAACCATTAACAATCACTTACAAAGAGCACGAATACACAACAAATAATCATCAGTAAGTTCACGTAGATATAGATTATTTTGTTCAAAGGACCTTGTAAAATTAGAGAGGAACTTATTTTTTGTTCCGTGTATTCATATCGTTGCTCGGGGGACCACATTAAGGGACGTACGCGTTAAAAGGCCCAAGAGGTGCTGTGCATGAGAAGCCTGCAGGAGATAGCTCACAACATGTTTGTTTAAAGACAAAATCCATCCATCTTCCACCGCTTATCTGGGACCAGGTCACGGGGGCAGCAGTCTCAGCAGAGATGCTCAGGCTTCTCTGTCCAGACTCTTCCTCCAGCTCTTCCGGGAGGATCCCAAGGTGTTCCCAGGCCAGCCGTGAGACATGTTCTCTCCAGCGTGTCCTGTTGGTGGGACAAAGCTCATGACCAGAGGTGAGGGTGGGAACGTAGATTGACCGGTAAATCCAGAGCTTCGCCTTTCGGCTCAGCTCCTTCTTCACCATGACGGACTGATACAACGACTGCATCACTGCGGCCGCTGCACCGATCCGCCTGTCAATCTCACCTCCATCCGTCCCCCACTCGTGAACAAGACCCCAAGATACTTAAACTCCTCCACCTGGACCAGAGTCACTCCACCGACCTGGAAGGGGCAAGCCACCTTGTTCTGGTCGAGGACCATGGCCTCGGATTTGGAGGTGCTGATCCTCATCCCTGTCGCTTCACGCTTGGCTGCGAACCGCCCCAGTGCATGATGGTCCAGGTTCGATGGAGCCAACAGGACAACATCATCTGCAAAAAGCAGAGATGAAATCCTGTGGTCCCCGAACCCAGCCCCCCTCCGGCCCCTGGCTGCACCTAGAAATTCTGTCCATAAAGATTATGAACAGAACCGGTGACAAAGGGCAGCCCTGCCGGAGTCCAACATGCACTGGGAACAGGTCCGACTTACTGCCGGCAATGTGGGACCACACTCCTGCTCCGGTCACACAGAGACCGGACGGCCCTTCACAAAGGGTCTGTATTCCTGGAGCACCCCCAACAGGACACCATGAGGGATGCGGTCGAACGCTTTCTCCAAATCCACAAACACATGTGGACTGGTTGGGTGAACTCCCACGAACCCTCGAGCCCTATGGAGGGTATAGAGCTGGTCCACTGTTCCGCAACCAGGATGAAAACTGCATTGTTCCTCCTGAATCCAAGGTTCGACTATCAGTTGGATCCTCCTCTCCAGGACCCTGGAATAGACTTTCCCGGGGAGGCTGAGGAGTGTGATCCCCCTTTAGTGGAGCACACCCTCCGGTTCCCCTTTTTAAACAGGACCACCACCCGGTCTGCCAGTCCAGAGGTTCTGTCCCCGACCGCCACGCGATGTTGCAGAGACGTGTCAACCAAGAGAGTCCCTGCAAATCCAGAGACTTAAGGTACTCAGAGCGAATCTCGTCCACCCTGGTGCCTTGCCGCTGAGGAGCTACGACCACCTCGGTGACTTCAGCTTGGGTGATGACGAGTACACCTCTGGGACCTCAGCCTCTGCTACCTCCACGAAGACGTGGGGACGGGATTGAGGAGGTCCTCGAAGTATTCCTTCCACCGTCCAACAATATCCCCAGTTGAGGTCAGCAGCTCCTCCTCTGATGTAAACAGTGTGGTGGAGACCTGCTTTCCTCTCCTGAGGCGCCAGACAGTTTGCCAGAATTTCTTTGAGGCCAACCGATAGTCCTCCTCCATGGCCTCTTGAACTCCTCCCAGACCCGAGTTTTTGTCTCCACAACCGCTCAGGCTGCAGTTCGCTTGGCCTGCCGGTACCCGTCAGCTGCTTCTGGAGTCCCATGAGCCAACAGGCTCAGTAGGACTCTTTCTTCAGCTGGAACGGCTGTCCTTACTTCCGGTCTCCACCACCGGGTTCGAGGATTGCCGCCACGACAGGCACGGAGACCTTACGACCACAGCTCGAGCAGCTGCTTCCACAATGGAGGTGGAGAACACGGTCCACTGGGACTCAATGTCCCCAGCCTCCCTCGGGACGTGAGAGACGTTCTCCTGGTCCTCCAGGACCAGGATTCCCCACCCCTGCTCCAGATGGTTAAAACTAGCTTTCGGGGTTAAAACTGTCTTTAGAGGGGATTGAAACTGTCTGTAGAGGGTTAAAACTGTCTTTTGGGGGGTTAAAACTGTCTTTTGTGGGGATTGAACTGTCTCTAGATGGTTAAAACTGGTTTGGGGGGGGGTTAAAACTGTCTTTTGGGGAGATTAAACTGTCTCCAGATGGTTTAAACTGGGTTTCGGGTTAAAACTGTCTTTGGGGGTGATCGAAGTATCTGTAGAGGGTGAAAACTAGCTTTGTTGGTTAAAAACTGTCTCTAAAAGTTAAAACTGGGTTTTGGGGTTAAAAACTGTCTTTTTGGGGGATTGAAACTGTCCGCAGAGGGTTAAAACTGTCTTTAGGTGGGATTGAACCTGTCTCGAGAGGGTTAAAACTGTCTTTAGGTGGGATTGAAACTGTCTCGAGAGGGTTTAAAACTGTCTTTAGGTGGGATTGAAAACTGTAGAGGTGTGAAAACCTGTCTTTAGGTGGGATTGAAACTGTCTCGAGAGGATTAAAAAACTGTCTTTAGGTGGGACTGAAACTGTCCTGTAGAGGGTGAAACTGTCTTTAGGTGGGATGGAAACTGTCCTCGAGAGGGTTATAAACTGTCTTTAGGTGGGATTGAAACTGTCTCTTGAGGGTTAAAACTGTCTTTAGTGGGATTGAAACTGTCTCGAGAGGGTTTAAAACTGTCTTTAGGTGGGTTTGAAACTGTCTCTAGAGGGTTAAAACTGTCTTTAGGTGGGATTGAAACTGTCTCCAGAGGGTTAAAACTGTCTTTAGGTGGGATTGAAACTGTCTCCAGAGGGTTAAAACTGTCTTTAGGTGGATTGAAACTGTCTCCAGAGGGTTAAACTGTCTTTAGGTGGGATTGAAACTGTCCTCGAGAGGGTTAAAAACTGTCTTTTGGGAGGATTGAAAACTGTCTCTAGAGGGTTAAAACTGTCTTTAGGTGGGATTGTAACTGTCTGTAGAGGGTTAAAACTGTCTTGGGGGGATCGAAACAGTCTGTAGAGAGGGTTTAAAGCTAGCTTTGGGGGGGATTAAAACTGTCTTTAGGGGGGATGAAGACCGTATCTAACAGAATTAATGTGATGTTGGCCTCTATAAGACTGACTGGAAATGTATTTGGCTTCAGATGAGTGTGTAAACATCCGCAGCAGAAGGGGAACAATCTTCTCAGAGTATTATGATAAAATTCAATACTGAAACCATCCAACCTGCAGTCTCACCACTAGAAATGATCTTATAGAATTTAAAATTCCTTGGTGGTAATGTCCTGAGTCTTTGGCTTCCTCTACAACCTCACTCAGCTGAGGCAGATCTAAACATCCAAGCCAGCTTGATGCATCCCCATTTGCTTTTGACAATATTATAATTGCTGATAGTATTCCTTGAAACAATCATTGATGCCTTCAGGGTCAACAACCATTTCCCCAGATTTTGATCTAATTGTATGGACGGCTCTACAAGCCTGTGAACCTCTTAGCTGCTGGGACAGTAGTCTTTGTGGTTTATCCTCTAGTTCAAAATGTTTTTGTCTTAATTCAAACAGTTGATCCCTCACTTGGTCAGATGAGATGGTGTTACATTCATACTTTAACTTTAGAATATTCTGTAGAATTGAAGGATTTGAGGACAACCTGTAGTTCACTACGCTGTGGAAACACCAACAAATAACACTGGAGCGTTACGACACTGAAGCAATACTGGGAACTACTTTTCTTTTGAAATCACTACGCCCAGACGCCATGTTTAGTAAGTAGTTCCGTCCTTAGCAATCTTCGCCACATACAACTCAATCTCGTAATTTTGCGTTAATATTCCACAGCGTAGTGAATGTGCGGATTATAACGGGTCCACCATGTTCGTGCCTGCACCTAGAAGCTCAGGAATAAACCGCCACAAACTCCTTTGGGGCGACCATTCTCATCTTTTCAGGAAGATCAACAATCTTGATGTTTTGGCGCCCGGAGCGAGCCTCGAGGTCTATCATTTCAGGCAGAGCGCTGCATTTCTGCTCGCATTTCTGTGCACTCTCAACTCAACTCAACTCAACTTTATTATACAGGTTCACAGGAGACGATAGAGAAGCTAGGATGGTTGCAAGAGATGCCTCTTATTTGTCGAACCCGTCAGACATCATTTTGCTCATATTCTCTATTGCAGAGAGCACATTTCTGTTTCGGTTTCGGTTCGGTTTCGTTTCTCTAGGCTCCGTGGCTGCAGCGGCGTGCTTTCCTGCTCCGAAGGCAGCTCGTCGTCATTTTTTGACTTTATCCGTCTTCTTGCCGCGGTCTGCTTTTGGCCTTGTCGTTCAGGAGTGTGAAATTGTCCAAAAAAGTCAGCAAATCCTCCTACAAATTAAATTTTTGAACTAAATAGTTAGGACTTGAGAGCAGCGTCTGGACTGTGGAGGACGACCTGCATGGAGCTGCTGGGCAAAACACCCTCATAGAAACCTTGGATGGGAATAAGAAACACTTTATGGTTTTAAAAGGGCCAAAACACCAGCTGTTGGTTGAACACATCAGTTTTATTCCAAAGGAATGAGCAGTAAAGATACCAGGGAGTGGGAAAATCAGGTGGAGTTGAGGAGGGACAACGTCAGGAGACAGAGGAACCCTTCAAGTGAAAGTCTTTTCACTTGTGAACACGTGGTGACAGCAAACTGAAGGTGGAGGTGGGTGGAGGGCGCCCTCCTCCTGCTCACAGCTCAGACTTCAGCAGCTGTGGACTCGGGGAGGGAGTGGGTGGAGGGTGTGTGTGTTCTGCGGCTCATAGCTGAGAATTGAAGGAGCTTCTTGGCCTTCTTCATGTTTCAGCCTGAGGAAGAGGAGGAGGCTCTCAGTGTGTGTATGTGTGGTGTGAGTGGTGTGTATGTGTGTGTTAGCTGGAGCACTTACAGAGTTTCATATCAGTTGGTTCATAGGCGTACAGGCGGTTGGGGTGGCGTCTCCAACGATGTCGGCTCTCACCGTCATGTAGGGGTCTGTTGAGAAGTGGACGTAGTAAATGACGTAGCAGTGCAGAAGCAGGTGACGTAGAGTTTTTAGAACAGGGTTTCTCCAGCCCTGTTCCTGCAGAACCCTACCCAGCATGCCCTGGTTCTCTCCCCGCTGCCTCCACCTGCAGCTGTCTCCACCGGCCGTGTCCGTCAGGTGCTCTGACCTCGCTATCCTGATGGCCTCGAGTACCGGTTATCTCTATACGCAGATGACTTGTTGCTCTATGTAGCAGTATCAGAAGCTTCTCTTCCAGGTGTCCATGTTGGATAAATGTTCATTTTCAGGATATAAGCTAAATCTTTGATAAAAGTCAGCTGGTTCCCTGCTCCAGCAGGCTGACCTGCCTTTTCAGGACCCTCCAAATTTAAATGTCTCGGGAGTCATGTGACTCATACTTTTTCTGGTCTTTTCCCTGCCGACTTCACTCCACTTACAGCCCAAGGAAGATCTGACTGTTAGAGGTGGAAGAATCTGCCCCTCTCCTTGATGAGAAAGATTAATGTCGTAAAATGAATATCCTACTGACATGTCTTATCTGTTTCAATCAGTCCCTGTGTTTCTACCAAAATACTTCTTGGTTTCTTTCCCTGGAGGATCAGTTTTGCTGTAACTCATCTCTGCCTGCTCTTACATACTCTTCTCTTCCAGTCGAGGCCTCAGCCTTCGTCAGAAGTCCTGTTGTGCTCAACACTGTCAAGATTTGCTTCAGTTCAGGAAATATTCCAGTTTCTGTGGCGTCCCCTTGGGCCCATTGATCACATGTTTTCCTCCTCAAATATGATCTTCTGCTTTCTCAGTATGCTCTAAAAAAGGTTTACATTGTTTCCTTGATTTGTTTTTCAGATGGCATTTTCAATACTTTTGCCAAACTGTCATCATGATATGATTGGTCCACAAAGCATCTGTTCAGGTTTTTCCAGGTCAGACATTCAGTGCTGTTCCCTCCCTGCCCCTCATCGGTTCTAGGAAAGATGTACTCACATTACGGTTAGAGGAACTGTTGACTGAAGGCTCCAGAGATTGAGGACAAACATGACTCACAGTGTCATCTCAGTGATGTGTTTGTCTTTTTGTCCACGCCTTCATATTATTGGTGAAGTTATTTTAACATCGTGGGAATAATCCTACAGTCCCTGTCCGCACTCCTTCGATTTCCACAGAACTGAACTTGGTCCAAAAAGAACTTCTTGGTTTGACTTCTTGAATCTCCAAACGCCGCCTCCTCCAACCATGTGCCTGAACCAGTAATCCAGTATATGGACACTGGTACAGACGCAGGACAGTATGTTTGAGCAGACTTCTTGGAATTTGACATGTGGAGGGTCATTTTTGAAAAGACCGAGCTTGAAGAGTATAGTGCTCTAGATGCAGTGATCTGCTCCACCATGGGTTCTGCTCGGGTCTTGGTGAGGACAGAACCATCAGATTCAGGTGTGTTGAAGCAGGGAGAGAGCTGGAACTTGCCGCCTGTTCCAGACTGCACCATGCTGCTGATCTGGTTTAAACAGGTCGGATCAAGTCGGCTCAGTACCCTGAGTCCTCTGAGGACAGACACCAGGTCTTACCCACAAAGACGATCCTGGGACGTACTGTCCATCAGGGGACAGGCTTTTATCTGTGGTTTCCTGCTGTGGTGGGAGGAGAGCACACACAGACACACACACACACACACACACCACACACACACACACAACACACACACACAACCACACACACACACACACACACACACAGACACACACACGCCCAATGAAGGATGCTTCATTGCAGTGTCAGAGCTCCCCCTCCACCAGCCCTGCAGCATACCATCAGATTGAGGACCACAAAGTCCTCGTCCAGGGTTCTCTGGATCTCATCCTCGTGGCGAAGGCCTGCTTGAGCGCTGCAGGACAGACAGAGTGTTAGGTGAAGCAGAGCGGGCGGGGCGGGGGACGGGAGACAGCTGGACCGGCTCACCCTGGCTGTGAGGACAGTCCTCCCCGGTGGAACAGGACCATCAGAGGCTTGTTCTGGAACACAGAGCAGACAGTCGCTTCACACCCTCCCCGCATGAAACCGTTCCCCTTCGATCCACGTTCCCTCACCTGGACCTGGACAGTACAGACCCCTCCTCGTACGTCTGAGCCCAGATCAGCTGGTCGCCCCAACCTGCAAGACACTAGGAGCAGCTGGGGTTCAAACCAGGACTCTGCCCCAGCCCTACCCGCTGAAGCTCCTCCGTCACTACAACCTCTGGACAGCGTCTCAGGGATCCTCTGGCCCGTTTTGGGGACATATTTAGCAAAGGTGTAGGACAAGGCCACCAGGACCAGGACCAGGACCAGGGACAAGGCTGCTCTGGTCATCTTTCAGCTTCCTGGATCTTCTCTGCTTACCTGCTGCTCAGACGTGGAGGACAGGAGAGGACTGGAGTCCTGCTGCGTCTCCTGCTGCTCCGCCTCTGCTTTAAAGCTCCTGGCAGGTGGAGCGCCCCTCCCTCTCCTCCTCCTCCTCCTCCATCGTGGTGACTCACCCGGATGTCTTGCATTAGGAGAACAGGTTCCTGTCCTGCTGCAGGCGTCCTGGTCCTTGGATATAGTCCCAGAGAATAGTTTGACTCGAAAACATAATCTGGACGATTGAGACGCGTATGGACCAAATACAAGCAAAAGGCCATGGCGGGCGGTGCTGATGGAGCGGCGTGCCGGGCTTCAGCAGCCTGAGAGCTGCTCACCAGACCCGCTGGAGGGCAAGAACAGCTTCATCCAGACATCTGCAGAGAGGACAGCCTGACTGCATGAAGACTCAGAAACACCACTCAGTGGCAGCAAAGACACATTTTGAAGCAGACTGATGAACAAAGTTGCACCGCCGCTGTCTTAGTAATTAAAAAAGATTGGTCTTGAAGAAAATGTTTATGTATTCATACTGTTTCCCTTTCGTTTATTTTCACTTTTTAACGAAGAGCTTGCCTATATCCTTTGCTTTTATGTTTACTGTTCGATAAAGCTTATTTTTCAACATGTCTGCAAATATTGTTTCCCTCCCAACACAATGTCATTGATTGTAGGATGGGCTCAGCACAAGGATGTAGCGTAACTATGATACCTCATTCACATAGTACATATGAAATATATACGATGTAAATGATGCATCATAGTGACCCTACGTCCTTGTGCTGAGCCATCCTACAATCAATGACATTGTGTTGGTGTAGTACATATTGAAATATACCTCATGTTGGGGCTATACGGCGTAGAGGCGCGTCCCCTGGATGGTGGATAGGGTTGCCGTACTTTGGGGGGGTGGGGGGGGTTGCACCTGAATAAATGGAATAGGGTGTGGTGGACCAACATAGCCTCGGAGAGGGACAACTCTGACTCAAACCTGGGTAGACAGAGCTCGTTAGCCTTGCTAAGCAGTCTCTCGAGGAGAGGACAACTCCGACTACAAACCCCAGCGTGCCGGTACGCTGTGAGGTGCAGCCCCACCAACTGGCTATCAAGCGGGGGCCAACAACCCACCCAGGAGAAAACCCCCCTGTTACGAAACTGACCAGAGAAAGAAGCCGGACTGACCCACACGGTAACGGACCCCAGCCTGCCCCCGACCAACGAGTACGGATCGACATTCGTCGTAGGACCCGTGTTGTCCACATGGAATGTCCACCCGCTCCTTCGCCCCGTGGCTGCCCCCCTGCTGTCCCAAGAGCTCTGCCGCTACAACATCTCCCTGGCAGGTGAGGTCCGTTTTCGAGGTAACGGTGTGATGAACAACAGCAGGCGACCATCGTTACATCTGGAATGGCCCCGAGAGCCGGACCGGCCTTTATGTTGTGGCTCTTGCCGTTCCAAAAGCAATCCGGAGGTCCCTCATCAGCTGGACACCTCTAAGCGACAGACTACTGTCTGCTGGCTTCCTCCACCACCACGGCGAGATGGCTGTGGTTGTCACCTACGTCCCCACAGTTGTCACTGATGATGATGTGAAGGACGCATTCTTTGACCAACTCCACCAGGCTGTCAGCCAAGCTCCACCACACGACATCAATGCCACTCTGTCCAGTAGCGAAACAAATCCATCTCTGGACGTGGTACAGCCCAGATGGCAGAGCCAGGAAGGCGGTGGACCATACCCTCATTTCTCGACGCTGGAAGTCATTTGTCACCAACTGCCGGGTTGTACAGAGGAGCACAGCTTGGCAACACAGACCATCGTCTGCTGGTGGCCCAGCTCAGCTAAAAGTCCGAGCCACCAGCACCAGACTCTGCCTCGCCCTGACTCCTCCCGACTCAACAACCCCAGCATCGCCACAGACTTCAGTTGCCTCCATCCGCCGCACCCTTGATGCTCTGGCCTCCGACCAAGTGACAGATTTGGGCGACCTTCAAGGAAAGTGTTCTCTAGTCTGCTCACAATGTCCTCGGACACTCACGATCGTCCCCGAGAAAGCCCTGGATATCAGAGAGGACGCTAAACATCATGGACCAGCGGCAATGAGGCCTGGCTCTGAGGCACCTCAACGGAGTATCGGCGACTGAACCGCCTGCGCAGTGCGGCCATCGCTGAGGATCCGGAGAGGTTCTGGGAGGCAGAAGCCCGACAACTTGAGATGGTGGAGTGGCTAACCCACCGATTCAATCAGGTGTTGGAAACAGAGCAGCCTGCCCACCGAATGGACCAGAGGGGTCATCCTGCCCTTCTGGAAATGAAGGGTGATCGGCTTGTCTGCGGAAACCACAGAGGCATCACCCTGCTCTCCATCCCGGGCCAGTGTCTTCATCAGGATCTTTCCAGCGGCGTTCTCCAGGGCTGTGGGGCTGCTGATCTTTTTAACTGCATCATCGACCATCTGATGTCCAGGGTCTGCGAGGCGGTCCCCGGAGTGTCTTGTGGTAACTACCACCTGACTGACCTGGAATACGCTGACGATACCATCCTGCTCAGCACAACCTACAGTCAGCTGAGAGACGCTTTGGGCTTTACAGTGAGGAGGAGCACAGCTTGGCCTCTGGGTGAGCTGGACTAAACCAGGTTCATACATGTCGCTGATGGACCAGATCCAACTCCCATGCAAACCGGGGGCGACATCGTAGAGCCTGTCAAGAACTTTGTGTACCTGGGGTCCATGGTGACAGACAGCAGGACCTAAAACCAGTGATTGACCGCAGACGAGCCCTGGCAATATCTGCTCTGCAGTCTCTCTGGAAACCACTCTGTCAGGACCAGACCATCTCACGCACAACGAAGCTCCGGATTTACAACCTAGCCGTACTCTCCATCCTGCTGTATGGCTCAGAACGTGGCCCCCTGAACGGCACTTTGGCCGCCAGAATTGATTGGCTTTGATAGCAGGGTTCTTAGAACCATGGAGAACATCAGGTGGCCCCACCGAGTTTCCAATGAAGTGCTTAGAGCCTGCACAGGCCAGCCCCGAGCATCTTCCTTGGTCGCACAATGCCGCAACAGTCTCAAGATTTGGCTTCAGTTCAGGAAATATTCCACTTTTCTTGTGGCACCCCCTTCAGGTCCATTAATCACCTGTTTTCCTCCTCAGATATGATTCTGCTTTCTCAGTATGCTCTAAAAAGGTTACATTGCTTCCTTGATTTGTTTTCAGAGGCATTTTCAATACTTTTGCCAAATTGTCATCACGATATGATCTGTCCACAAAGCATCTGTTTAGGTTTTTCCAGGTCAGACATTCAGTGCTGTTCCCTCCCTGCCCCATCGGTTCTAGGAAGATGTACTCACATTATGGTTAGAGGAACTGTTGACTGAAGGCTCCAGAGATTGAGGACAAACAGACTCACAGTGTCATCTCAGTGATGTGTTTGTCTTTTGTCCACGCCTTCATAATTATTGGTGAAGTTATTTTAACATTGTGGGAATAATCCTACAGTCCTGTCCGCCCACTCCTTTGATTTCCACAGAACTGAACTTGGTCCAAAAAGAACTTCTTGGTTTGACTTCTTGAATCTCCAAACGCCGCCTCCTCCAACCATGTGCCTGAACCAGTAATCCAGTATATGGACACTGGTACAGACTCAGGACAGCATGTTTGAGCAGACTTCTTGGAATTTGACATGTGGAGGGTCATTTTTGAAAAGAACTGAGCTTGAAGAGTATAGTGGCTCTAGATGCAGTGATCTGCTCCACCATGGGTTCTGCTCGGTTCTTGGTGAGGACAGAACCATCAGATTCAGGTGTGTTGAAGCAGGGAGAGAGCTGGAACGTGCCGCCTGTTCCAGACTGCACCATGCTGCTGATCTGGTTTAAACAGGTCGGATCAAGTCGGCTCAGTACCCTGAGTCCTCTGAGGACAGACACCAGGTCTTACCCACAAAGATGATCCTGGGGACGTACTGTCCATCAGGGGACAGGCTTTTATCTGTGGTTTCATGCTGCAGGGGAGGAGAGCACAGACACACAGACACACAGACACACACACACACACACACACACACACACACACACACACACACACACACACACACACACACACCACACACACACACACACACACACACACACACACACATGCCCAATGAAGGATGCTTCATTGCAGTGACAGAGTCCCCCGCTTTTCCAAGTCTCTTGATCGGGTTCAACTCACTATAGCTGCCATGATGGAGCCATTCTGCCAGCTGAGGCACAGACATGTTGACTGAGTCACTATAACTACATAACTTGCTGAGATGGTTCCTACTGACTGCAGCCTCTGGACTGTGGAGGACGACCTGCATGGAGCTGCTGGGCAAGAAACACCACTCATAGAAACCTTGGATGGGAATAAGGAAACAGACTTTATGGGTTTTAAAGGGCCAAAAACACCAGCTGTTGGTTGAAAACATCAGTTTTTATTCCAAAGGATGAGCAGTAAAGATACCAGGGTGGAAATCAGGGTGGAGTTGAGGAGGGACACGTGAGGAGACAGAGGAACCCTTCAAGTGAAAGTCTTTTCACATGTAAACTGGTGACAGCAAACTGAAGGTGGAGGTGGGTGGAGGGCGCCTCCTCCTGCTCACAGCTCAGACTTCAGCAGCAGTGGAATCGGGAGGGAGTGGGTGGAGGTGGGTGTGGTTCTGCGGCTCATAGCTGAGAATTGAAGGAGGCTTCTGGCCTTCTTCATGTTTTCCAGCACTGAGGAAGAGGAGGAGGCACTCAGTGTGTGTATGTGTGTGTGTGAGTGTGTGTGTGTATGTGTGTGTTAGCTGGAGCACTTACAGAGTTTCATATCATGTGGTTCATAGTCATACAGGTGGTTGGAGTAGCGTCCAACGATGTCGGCTCTCACCGTCATGGAGGGGTCTGTTAGGAAGTGGACGTAGTAAAATGACGTAGCAGTGCAGAAGCAGATGACGTAGAGTTTTTACAACAGGGTTCTTCAGCCCTGTTCCTGTAGAAACCTACCCAGCATGCCCTGGCTCTCTCCCCACTGCCTCCACCTGCAGCTGTCTCCACTGGCCCTCTCCGTCAGGTGCTCTGACTCGCTATCCTGATGGCCTCGAGTACCGGTTATCTCTATACGCAGATGACTTGTTGCTCTATGTAGCAGTATCAGAAGCTTCTCTTCCAGGTGTCCATGTTGGATCAATGTTCATTTTCAGGATATAAGCTAAATCTTTATAAAAGTCAGCTGGTTCCCTGCTCCAGCAGGCTGACCTGCCTTTCAGGACCCTCACCTTTAAAAGTCTTGGGATTCATGTGGACTCATACTTTTTCTGGTCTTTTCTCAGCTGACTTCGCTCCACTTACAGCCCAAGGAAGATCTGACTGTGAGAGGTGGAAGACTCTGCCCCTCTCCTTGATGAGAAAGATTAATGTCATTAAAATGAATATCCTACTGAAATGTCTTTATCTGTTTCAATCAGTCCCTGTGGTTTCTACCAAAATACTTCTTGGTTTCTTTCCCTGGAGGATCAGTTTTGCTGTAACTCCTCTCTGCCTGCTCTTATATACTCTTCTCTTCCAGTCGAGGCCTCAGCCGTCGTCAGAAGGTCCTGTTGTTCTCAACAGTCTCAAGATTGGCTTCAGTTCAGGAAATATTCCACTTTTCTTGTGGCAACCCCCTTCAGGTCCGTTAATCACCTGTTTTCCTCCTCAGATATGATTCTACTTTCTCAGTATGCTCTAAAAAAGGTTTAGATTGTTTCTTGATTTGTTTTCAGATGGCATTTTCAATACTTTTGCCAAATTGTCATCACGATATGATTGGTCCACAAAGCATCTGTTCAGGTTTTTCCAGGTCAGACATTCAGTGCTGTTCCCTCCCTGCCCCCTCATCGGTTCTAGGAAGATGTACTCACATTACGGTTAGAGGAACTGTTGACTGAAGGCTCCAGAGATTGAGGACAAACATGACTCACAGTGTCATCTCAGTGATGTGTTTGTCTTTTGTCCACGCCTTCATAATTATTGGTGAAGTTATTTTAACATCGTGGGAATAATCCTACAGTCCTGTCCGGCACTCCTTCGATTTCCACAGAACTGAACTTGGTCCAAAAAGAACTTCTTGGTTTGACTTCTTGAATCTCCAAACGCCACCTCACTGGTACAGACTCAGGACAGCATGTTTGAGCAGACTTCTTGGAATTTGACATGTCCAGGGTTATTTTTGAAAAGAACAGAGCTTGAAGAGTATAGTGGCTCTAGATGCAGTGATCTGCTCCACCATGGGTTCTGCTCGGTTCTTGGTGAGGACAGAACCACCAGATTCAGGTGTGTTGAAGCAGGGAGAGAGCTGGAACGTGCTGCTTAGAGACGCCTGTTCCAGACTGCACCGAGCTGCTGATCTGGTTTAAACAGGTCGGATCAAGTCGGCTCAGTACCCTGAGTCCTCTGAGGACAGACACCAGGTCTTACCCACAAAGACGATCCTGGGACGTACTGTCCTCAGGGGACAGGCTTTTATCTGTGTTTTCCTGCTGTGGGGGAGGAGAGCACAACACAGACACACACACACACACACACACACACACACACACACACACACACACACACAGACACACACACGCCCAATGAAGGATGCTTCATTGCAGTGTCAGAGCCCCCCCTCCACCAGCCCTGCAGCATACCATCAGATTGAGGACCACAAAGTCCTCGTCCAGGGTTCTCTGGATATCATCCTCGTTGGCGAAGGCCTGCTTGAGCGCTGCAGGATAGACAGAGTGTTAGGTGAAGCAGAGCGGGCGGGACGGGGACGGGAGACCGCTGGACCGGCTCACCCTGGCTGTGAGGACAGTCCTCCCGGTGGAACAGGACCATCAGAGGCTTGTTCCTGGAACACAGAGCAGACAGTCGCTTCACACACTCCCCGCATGGAACAGTTCCCCTCAGAACCACGTTCCTTCACCTGGACCTGGACCAGTACAGACCCTGCTCGTACGTCTGAGCCCAGATCATCTGGTCGCCCCAACCTGCAAGACACAGGAGCAGCTGGGGTTCAAACCAGGACTCCGGCCAGCCTGACCCGCTGAAGCCGCTCCATCACTACAAACCTCTGGACAGAGTCTGAGGGATCCTCTTGCCAGATTTAGGGACATATTTAGCAAAGGTGTAGGACAAGGCCACCAGGACCAGGACGAAGGACACGGCTGCTCTGGTCATCTTTCAGCTTCCTGGATCTTCTCTGCTTACCTGCTGTTCAGACGTGGAGGACAGGAGAGGACGGGAGTCCTGCTGCGTCTCCTGCTGCTCCGCCTCTGCTTTAAAGCTCCTGGCAGGTGGAGCGCCCCTCCCTCTCCTCCTCCTCCTCCTCCATCGTGGTGACTCACCCGGATGTCTTGCATTAGTAGAACAGGTTCCTGTCCTGCTGCAGGCGTCCTGGTCCTTGGAAATAGTCCCAGAGAATAGTTTGACTCAGAAAACATAAATCTGGACGATTGAGACGCGTATGGACCAAAATACAAGCGAAAGGCCATGGCATTGCTGATGGAGCGGCGTGCCGGGCTTCAGCAGCCTGAGAGCTGCTCACCAGACCCGCTGGAGGGAAGAACAGCTTCATCCAGACGTCTGCAGAGAGGACAGCCTGACTGCATGAAGACTCAGAAACACCACTCAGTGGCAGCAAAGACACATTTGAAGCAGACTGATGAACAAAGTTGCACCGCCGCTGTCTTAGTAATTAAAAAAGATTGGTCTTGAAGAAATGTTTTGTATTCATACTGTTTCCCTTTCGTTTATTTTCACTTTTTAACGAAGAGCTTGCCTATCATCTTTTGCTTTTATGTTTACTGTTCAATAAAGCTTATTTTTCAACATGTCTGCAAATATTGTTTCCCTCTCTGATGATACATCATTTACATAGTACATATTGAAATATATACGATGTAAATGAGTGTATCATAGTTACCCTACGTCCTTGTGCTGAGCCATCCTACAATCAATGACGTTGTGTTGGTGTAGTACATTTTGAAGTATACCTCATGTTGGGGCTATACGGCGTAGAGGCGCGTCCCCTGGATGGCGGATAGGGTTGCCGTCCTTTGGGGGATGGGGGGGGGTTGCACCTGAATAAAATAGAATAGGGTGCCGTGGACCAACATAGCCTCGGGAGAGGGACAACTCTGACTCCAAACCCCGGCAGACAGAGCTCGTTAGCCTTGGTAAGCAGTCTCTCTAGGAGAAGGACAACTCTGACTACAAACCCCAGCGTGCCGGGACGCTGTGAGTGGCAGTCCCACCAACTGGCTATCATGCGGGGGCCAACAACCCACCCAGGAGAAACCTCCCTGTTACGAAACTGACCAGAGAAAGAAGCCAGACTGACCCACACGGTAACGGACCCCAGCCCCCCCCCCGACCAACGAGTAAGGATCAACATTCGTCGTAGGACCCGTGTCGCCACATGGAATGTCCAGACACTCCTTAGCCCCGTGGCTGCCACCCTGCTGTCCCCAGAGCTCTGCGCTACAACATCTCCCTGGCAGGGCTCTGTGAGGTCCGTTTTCGAGGTAACGGCGAAACAACAGCAGGTGACCATCGTTACATCTGGAGTGGCCCTGAGAGCCGGACCAGCCGTATGTTGTTGCTCTTGCCCATTCCAAAAGCAATCCGAAGGTCCCTCATCAGCTGGACACCTCTAAGCGACAGACTACTGTCTGCTGGCTTCCTCCACCACCACGGCGAGATGGCTGTGGTTGTCACCTACGTCCCCACAGTTGTCACTGATGATGATGTGAAGGACGCATTCTTTGACCAACTCCACCAGGCTGTCAGCCAAGTTCCACCACACGACATCAACGCCACTCTGTCCAGTAGCGAAACAAATCCATCTCTGGACGTGGTACAGCCCAGATGGCAGAGCCAGGAAGGCGGTGGACCATACCCTCATTTCTCGACGCTGGAAGTCATTTGTCACCAACTGCTGGGTGTACAGAGGAGCACAGCTTGGCAACACAGACCATCGTCTGCTGGTGGCCCAGCTGAAGCTAAAAGTACGAGCCAACCAGCACCAGACTCTGCCTCGCCCTGACTCCTCCCGACTCAACAACCCCAGCATCGCCACAGACTTCAGTTGCTCCATCCGCCGCACCCTTGATGCTCTGGCCTCCGACCAAGTGACAGATTGGGGCGACCTTCAAGGAAAGTGTTCTCTAGTCTGCTCACAATGTCCTCGGACGCTCACGACCGTCCCCGAGAAAGCCCTGGACATCAGAGAGGACACTAAACATCATGGACCAGCGGCGTGGGGCCTGGCTCTGAGGCGACCTCACAGAGTATCGGCGACTGAACCGCCGGTGCAGTGCAGCCATCGCTGAGGATCGGGAGAGGTTCTGGGAGGCAGAAGCCCGACAACTTGAGTCCACGGCCAACAACAATAATTCGAGCTGCGTATTCAGTCTACTGCGCCAAGCCCGTAGCGGTCCACACATAAAGATAGCTCTGGTAAAAGATTCTGACGGTAATCTCATTACAACTGAAGCCAACTGCCTCGAGCACTGGAAGGAACACTTTAGCCTCCTCCTGCAGCACAGCACCATCCCGGATGATCCCGCCCTCCGAGAGACTGCAAATGTTGCCCCCCCAGCGCCCCCTGCTGCACAGACCCTGTAACACCCGGGGAAGTGAGAGCTGAACATCAGGAAAGCCCCCGGCATCTGTGCCATCACCGGTCAGATGCTCAAAGCCGGCGGCGATGGCATGGGGGAGTGGCTAACCCACCTATTCAATCAGGTGTTGGAAACAGAGCAGCTGCCACCGACTGGACCAGAGGGTCATCCTGCCCTTCTGGAAATGAAGGGTGATCGGCTTGTCTGCGGAAACCACAGAGGCATCACCCTGCTCTCCATCCCGGGCCAGGTCTTCACTAGGATCTTTCCAGCGGCGTTCTCCAGGGCTGTGGGGCTGCTGATCTTTTTAACTGCATCATCGACCATCTGATGTCCAAGGTCTGCGAGGCGTCCCCGGAGTGTCTTGTGGTAACTACCACCTGACTGACCTGGAATACGCTGACGATCCCATCCTGCTCAGCACAACCTACAGTCAGCTGAGAGACGCTTTGGGCTTTACAGTGAGGAGGAGCACAGCTTGGCCTCTGGGTGAGCTGGACTAAAACCAGGTTCATACATGTCGCTGATGGACCAGATCCAACTCCCATGCAAACCGGGGGCGACATCGTAGAGCCTGTCAAGAACTTTGTGTACCTGGGGTCCATGGTGACAGACAGCAGGACCTAAAACCAGAGATTGACCGCAGACGAGCCCTGGCAACATCTGCTCTGCAGTCCCTCTGGAAACCACTCTGTCAGGACCAGACCATCTCACGCACGACGAAGCTCCGGATTTACAACCTAGCCGTACTCTCCATCCTGCTGTATGGCTCAGAAACGTGGCCCCTGAACGGCACTTTGGCCGCCAGAATTGATGGCTTTGATAGCAGGGTTCTTAGAACCATGGAGAACATCAGGTGGCCCCACCGAGTTTCCAATGAAGTGCTTAGAGCCTGCACAGGCCAGCCCCGAGCATCTTCCTTGGTCGCACAACGCCGCAACAGTCTCAAGATTTGGCTTCAGTTCAGGAAATATTCCACTTTTCTTGTGGCACCCCCTTCAGGTCCATTAATCACCTGTTTTCCCTCCTCAGATATGATTCTGCTTTCTCAGTATGCTCTAAAAAAGGTTTACATTGCTTCCTTGATTTGTTTTCAGATGGCATTTTCAATACTTTTGCCAAATTGTCATCACGATATGATCTGTCCACAAAGCATCTGTTTAGGTTTTTCCAGGTCAGACATTCAGTGCTGTTCCCTCCCTGCCCCCATCGGTTCTAGGAAGATGTACTCACATTATGGTTAGAGGAACTGTTGACTGAAGGCTCCAGAGATTGAGGACAAACATGACTCACAGTGTCATCTGAGTGATGTGTTTGTCTTTTGTCCACGCCTTCATAATTATTGGTGAAGTTATTTTAACATTGTGGGAATAATCCTACAGTCCTGTCCGCCACTCCTTTGATTTCCACAGAACTGAACTTGGTCCAAAAAGAACTTCTTGGTTTGACTTCTTGAATCTCCAAACGCCGCCTCCTCCAACCATGTGCCTGAACCAGTAATCCAGTATATGGACACTGGTACAGACTCAGGACAGTATGTTTGAGCAGACTTCTTGGAATTTGACATGTGGAGGGTCATTTTTGAAAAGAACTGAGCTTGAAGAGTATAGTGGCTCTCGATGCAGTGATCTGCTCCACCATGGGTTCTGCTCGGTTCTTGGTGAGGACAGAACCATCAGATTCAGGTGTGTTGAAGCAGGGAGAGAGCTGGAACGTGCCGCCTGTTCCAGACTGCACCATGCTGCTGATCTGGTTTAAACAGGTCGGATCAAGTCGGCTCAGTACCCTGAGTCCTCTGAGGACAGACACCAGGTCTTACCCACAAAGACGATCCTGGGGACGTACTGTCCATCAGGGGACAGGCTTTTATCTGTGGTTTCATGCTGCAGGGGAGGAGAGCACACACACACAGACACACAGACACACACACACACACACACACACACACACACACACACACACACACACACACACACACACACACACACATGCCCAATGAAGGATGCTTCATTGCAGTGACAGAGTCCCCCGCTTTTCCAAGTCTCTTGATCGGGTTCAACTCACTATAGCTGCCATGATGGAGCCATTCTGCCAGCTGAGGACCAGCGGACCAGAAAGTCAAGTCGTGAAAGTTGGAAAAAAAAAGGACTCGCTCTTCGCAGGAACCAAATCTGGATGGTAAAGTGTCACATCAGATCATTTCCTGGTGGAGGTGAAATGTTTGTCGAACCATCTTTGAAAAACAGCGTACCTGATGGATTGGAGTTTTTTCCAACTCTCATTGATGACTGTTAAAATCCCAACCCGAAACTCAACCAAACATGACATTTTCCTAAATCCTAAAACTTTGTTAGGATTCATTGAAGATGTTTCTGAATGTAAACCTGTGAAATTTTGTCCTGAAAATGCCAAACCGGCCAACCAGTCACACTGCTGTACAGCTCAAGTGTCAGGCGACAGTCAAAGTGAAGAAGAAGAGACTTTCAGTACAGCTCCTTCACATCTGAGATGGCATCCACATGTGGATTTAGATCATCTTGCAGAAAGTGATCAAGAAGTTGTTCGCCAAATGCTCTATGAGCAGTCTGATGTTTTTTGCTCTTGAGGAAGGGGATATTGGGATGCATTCCTGGACTGCAGCTAAAAATCAACACCACTGACAACACACCCGTGCAACAGAGTTACAACTCCATCCCCCAACCACTCTACAAAGAGGTAAAGGAGCACGTTCACAACCTTTTAAACAGGGGTTGGATCCGGAAATCAGTTTCAGCTCATTCATCACCGCTGGTGTGTGTGCGCAAAAAGGACAGTACTTTGCGCTTATGTGTTGATTTTCGCGAGCTCAACCGAAAAACTGTACCGGAAAGACATCCGTTACCACGGATACAGGATCTCTTGGACAGTCTCGGAGGAAATACCTGGTTTTCCATCTTGGACCAGGGCAGCACATATCATCAGGGTTTTGTGAGTGCTGCTTTTTAAGTGCTTTTAGCACGCCCTGGGGTTTGTACGAATGGGCGCGGGTTCCTTTCGGTCTTACAAACGCACCGGCCGCATTCCAAAGGTGTATGGAGGGAGTGTTAGAAGGGATCAGAGGTGAGTGTTGCGTGCCTTACTTAGATGACGTACTTTGCTACTCTAAAACCGTTGAGGAACATGTAGATCATCTTCGACAAGTGCCGTGTCAAATGCGGCAACATGGCATAAAACTTCGTCCAGCCAAGTGTGAACTGTTTAAAAACACCAAAAAGAGGGAAAGGACAAGTAAAGAAAGGAAACAAAAACCAACGACCTTCTCGAACACCCATAACTTGGACAAGTGAACATCAGGAAATTTGTGTCAAAGTTTGCGGACATTCTGACCAATCCTCCCATTCTAGCGTATCCCAATTTGGATCTTCCATTTGTATTACATACAGATGCGTCCAACCAAGGCTTGGGGGCTGTCTTATATCAGAAACAAGACAACAAACTCAGAGCGATTGGCTATGGCTCTCGGACTCTCACACCTGCTGAGAAAAACTATCACTTACATTCTGGTAAACTTGAGTGCGAGGAGCACTCAAATGGGCCATCTGCGATAAGTTTCGTGACTATCTGTATTACGCTCCGACTTTCACAGTCTATACAGACGACAATCCATTCACCCATGTTCTCAGTTCCGCAAGGTTAAACGCAGTGGGGCATAGGTGGGTTGGGGAGTTGGCAGACTTCCAATTTGATATCAAGTATAGACTGGGGAAAAGGAATGCAGATGCTGACATGCTGTCCAGATACCACTTGGATCTCCAACAACAGATGAGTGAGTACACAGAGAACATTTTACCAGATGTAGTGTTCGCGGTGTGGCAGGGAAGTAAGGCCGTCCAAAACAACAACGTGCCCTGGGTAGCTGCACTACAACTGAGTTCCAGTGAAAAAAATGAGCCAGCACAAAGCAGTTTGAGCATGACTCCAAAAGACATTAAAGCTGCTCAACAAGAAGATGAGTCTATCAAGGAGGTAATCTCACTCAAACTCAAGAACTGGACACCTAACGAGAAAGACAAATGGACAATGACTAAATAAACAAGGAGATTACTGTATGAGTGGAACAAGCTGGAAGTTGACAATGGACTACTGTACAGAAAAGCAGAGCATCACAAACAACTTGTCCTTCCAGAACAGTTAAAACAAGTAGTGTTAAAAAGTCTACACGATGACATGGGTCATGTCGGTAGTGATAAAGTGATTCATCTGGCCCGCAAACGTTTTTATTGGCCGTATATGCAACAAGAAATCGAAGATTATGTCACAAAAAATGTCTGTGCATCAAACAAAAAAGAACCAAACGTTCCCCAGAGAGCTCCTATGGGATCAATCACAACCAACGCTCCTTTTGAGTTAGTCTCTATTGACTATTTGCATCTTGAAGCAAGTAAAGGTGGGTACGAATACTTCTTAGTACTTGGAGATCATTTTACTCGCTTCGTGCTAGAAATAAATCAGGCAAAACAGCTGCTGAGAAGATATTCCAAGATTTCATACCACGTTCGGGGTACCCCGAAAAGTTACACCATGATCAAGGACATGAGTTTGAGAACAATCTTTTCCAAAAATTACAACAGCTCTCAGGAATCGCTCACTCACGAACCACGCCATACCATCCGCAGTGCAACCCGGTGGAGCGCCTGAATCGTACTTTACTTCAAATGCTTCGCACTCTACAGGAGGAAACGAGAAGTGACGGGAAGGAACATCTCCCGCAAATTGTCCATGCCTACAATTGCACGAGACACGAGTCAACAGGATGCTCGCCGTTCTTCCTCTTGTACGGCAGAGCTCCTCGGTTGCCGGTAGACCTACTTTTTCAAAGAAACGAGACAGAGAAACACGACCATCAGACCTATGCTAAAAAGTGGGCTGATAGGATGCGTGTTGACTATAAAATCGCTGCAGAGAACAGTCAGACATCTTCAGGCAAAGGCAAAAAGCAATACGACAAACGCATGAAAGGCGTCACTCTCCAACCAGGCCACAGAGTCCTGGTTAGGAATCTCTCTGAAAGAGGAGGCCCGGGAAAATTACATGCCTACTGGGAATCAGAAGTACACCGTGTTGTCGAACGAGTAAGTGATGGACAAAGTACAAAGTACAAGCAGAGAGAGGCAGTAAAGTCATGAGAGTGTTACACAGAAACCTGTTAATGCCAGTAAATGATTTGCCTTTGGAAGAAGAGCTGCCTGTAGTCAAAACGACAAAACGGAAAAGAGACAAAAGAATCAAAACTACTACAGACCACAATGAAACAGAGAGCAACGACTCGGAGGATGAAGAAGACTACTGTTACCGTTACAATCTCCGCAGTAAGATCCCAATTTAGTATGAGCCTAAAGGGTCACAGAGGAGAGCTCAACCAGCAGAAAGATTGACTTATGACGCCTTGGGACAACCATCATACCAACCATGGACTGCAGGTGAAAGATCACTCCTACTCCCCACTTCTGTGCCAATTGCTCAGAACCTTGTGGCTTATCCATACCAAAACCAAAACCTACCTTTTGTTTACAACTGGTACACTCTCGTAAACTAAGTTGCCCTAAAGCGTGAAATGTCGGGAGACATTTATTTTAAGTAGGGGAGAGTGCAGAGGCTTGAAAATAGTTGTGAAAATATAGACGAAGTAGGTTTGTTCAAAGATGGAAATAGTTCTCTAAAACTTTTGTCAGTAACAACAACATGGTCAAGAAAACACTGTTTCCCCTCATTAGGACCGGAAAAAGGTCCCCACAAGGCACATCGTGCAGGTTTTCCTATCCTTGTGGGGACATTTGGTCCCCACAAGGATAGAAAGACACGTACACACACACACACACACACACACTCACACACACACGTAAACACAGGACACATGGTGCTGTCCAAGGCCCTGCATTACAGTTTTTCAAACAAAAATCATTTTACAGTAAGAACCTTCAAGTTTTATAAGTTTTATTCACACACAAAGTAACTTCCATCCATCAGAGTTCAATATACTGTAAATATACTGTAAAACAAACAAAGAAAAAAAAAAGTAAAATTGTCTGTAGCCCACAGAGCTGTAAATGAAGCTGGAGTTTCACAGCTCTCTTCTTCACTGGTCTCCCTCCTCCTCCTCCTGACTGTCCTCCTCACCTTCATGCTAACACATCCATGTCTGGTCTTCATGGTATTGAAGTGTGTTTTTGACTTATTTTGACAGCTGAACAGATGATTTTGCAGGTGATACAATGAAATGATGCCGATATATTTTGAAGAGAACAATCATTAGACTGAGAATCGATCAATCAGTTTAGATCGACTTGACATATTCACCTGGGAATTGTGCTAAATCTATCCTTACTGTGGTTAATCATTTGCAAAGATTTTCTGAGACATTGAGACGTGTACTAAGACATTTTACAGTTTTTCACAATTGCTAAAACACTGAACCCCGCTGCCTGAATCAAACTCTCAGGGGCCTAAACTCAATTTTCGAATCAAACACTCTTTTGGCAAAAACTTAAACACTGTTCAGGTCCTATGCTCAGTTTGCAAAACCCATCTGCTCTTTTTTGCAAAACCTCAGACACATTCTCAGTCACTAAACACATTTCACAACATTTTTGCAAAATTGTACTCACTGGCAGCTGAATGTGAACACAACTCCAACACAACTGTCATCTTTTACACACAGCAACTCAAAACTGAACACACATATTTCTAATGATGTGATCAGACCAAGTGTGCACAAAGACAAGATGCTGGAGACTGAACCTCCAGGACCGGGACCATGCAGGAGTCTGCTTTGGTTTTGTTTGTTTTGTATTTATTTTTTTGTTATGACGGTCAATTTAGAAATCACTTTGACTTAGATGCTTTGTCTTTTCCTTCTTAGCCATTGCAATAATCCTCAGTGAGAACGCAGGACTCCAGTTTTCTGTTGCGTTTGTTGCCAGAAGTCTCCAGATGCAAGAAGGAGAAGGAGCTGCAGGAGTGTTCAAAATGGTGATTTTGTTCAAATCACCAACTCACTCTGCTGGGTCGACACAATTCATCTAATTTGGGGTAAAAGTGACTCAATCTGCACAAAATCTAGGGCTACCCAGGAAATGGGTTAATGGGAAAAGAACCCAGCAGGTTTCAGAGTGAGGACTGCTGCTGTGTCCTCAGTTATTTCATGTAGAGTCTAATGAACGATCTGAGGTGAAGATGTTTCTACCTGCTGTGTGTGAGATCTGAACGCAGAGTGTGGTTTTGATCACAAGAGAACTGGTTTTGAGGCGATAATTCCATTTTGACAGAAATGTCTGAGGTTTTTGTGAATGTAGTGTGGATTTTTGGATTTGTGTTGAAGGTTTTGAGAAAATGGACGGAGGTTTCAAGAAATGTGTTCTAGCAATTGTGAAAAACCGTAAATGTGATGACATGAATGAGAAATGCCGTTCTGTTGTGAGCAGCTACAGGGTAGTTTGGAGATTTGTCCGTGTTGTTTGGAAAATGTCATTTCGGTTTCAAGAAATGAGCCAAACCAGTGGAGAAAAACTGTAAGATCTGAAAACAGATACTAGATACTTTTTGTGCATTGATACGCCTAAAAATGCAAATTACACACACAAACAAAAACGCATCCACACACACACACACACACACACACGTAAACACAGGAAACATGGTGCTGTCCAAGGTCCTGCATTATGATCTGAATAGGTCCGTCGAGCAATACATCCTACATGGACCATGCGGGTTCCGACACCAGTGGTATCAACACGATGCATGGAGGCTCTGACACGATTACACTGCACCCTCAGTCCTCTGGCTTGGAGAAGGGCCTTCATCATTCGATAGCCACAGTGAGGCTGCCTCCGTTTACAGTTTCTCTCCAGTGGTTTGGCTCATTTCTTGAAACCGAAATGACATTTTCCAAACAACACGGACAAATCTCCAAACGACCCTGTAGCTGCTCACGACAGAACGGCATTTCTCATTCATGTCATCACATTTAAAATGTCTTAGTCCACGTCTCAATGTCTCAGAAAATCTTTGCGAATGATTTAGCACAGTAAGGATAGATTTAGCACAATTCCCAGGTGAATAGGTCATGTCGATCTAAACTGATGGTTGGTTTGTTGGTTGGTCTGTTAGCAACATTACGGAAAAAGTAATGGGCGGATTGCGATGAAACTTTGTGGAAAGGTGGGCCTTGGGCTAACTTAGAATCCATTACATTTTGGTGATGATCCGGATCACTGTCTGGATCCAGAAATGTTTTAAAGGATTCTTTATCATTGAGAGATAGGGAGTCTTTCACATAGTTGGGCATAACTCAACAATAAATGACAAGGAGGCTCAGCAAGAAATTACAGTAAGTTCTTCAAGGACTCTGAGAGAGATCAGCTGCTGATCCAGATCAGGAAGTGTTCCGGATACCAGGATCCAGAACAGACAAAAACAGGGGGATTCCGGAGTGTCGGTCACTGTGAGGAAACACTGAGATATGAACAAGCAGCAAACAGCTTTCTCCCAGACGTTGTTGTATGAATGAAGCACTGGGCCCAGGTAGAAAGGTAGATGAGGAATATTTCAATGGTCCTCTGCCCTAAAAGACAAAACATCTGAACATTCTGACTGTCAGAGCTCACACAATGTCAAAAGGACAAAGCATTTTGAGGACATTGACCATTTGTTTGAGAAAGAAATTTAGTTTTTCCACCTGAGTGAGCTGTTTTGGCAGAGATCTGCTCTCTGACAGGTGAACCGTGGTTCTGCTGAACCGTCCAGGTGGTTTTCGACAAGAGAACCAAGAGAACTGAGAACGTCCGGTCTGTTTTGAAAAATGAGCCGACGCTGTTGAGAAGGATCTTTACATTTTGGAGACTCTGACTGTTTATATGGGAAAGAAATGAAGCTTTGAAACATGTGTGAACAGTTTTGAGAGAGAGATGAGCTTTTGCTAGTGAACTCTGGTGTTGAGCTGAACTGTGAGACCGTTTTGCCAAATGATCTTCGAGTTCTGAAAATGTCATTTCAGTTTCAAGAATTGAGCCAAAACCAGTGGAGAAAAACTGTAATGTCTCTCACACACTGATCCAGCTCGTCTCCTGTCATCCTGCTGTATAACGCCTGTGCTGAGAGATTCAGCTCAGCCATGCGTCGGTACACCGTGCGTCGAGACACCCTCAAAAGTTTGGCGATGCATGGAACAGAGAGATTAAGCTCCAAAAGGTTTGCTGAGGTACTCCGGGGATACGAGCATTCGCCGTCGCCCAGCTGGTCCTTGTTCCATCCGCACAACTGTAATGTGTCCTCTTGTCCTTTTCCAAACTGTGTCAGTTCATCTAAAATATAAATTCTACGATACAGCGACAATTATTGACATAATGCCAAATGTTTATTGCTGTTAGAAAGCATGCGGAATTATTCCTGATGCGGCGGCTGAGCTATAAAGAGTGCAATATTCCTCAGAGTACATGAGTACAAGTGCAGAGTACAAGTAGTGAGTAATACACTCACCGACGCGCCATTGTTTCCACCTGCGGCTGCCATTGTCGGCGGGCTGAACGTCCACAGCACACACACGTCTTCCTGTTTGCTGCAGAGCGGGACCCGATTGGCTGGATGCCGAACGATTGAACTCGGGGGTCGATTGCTTCTCTTCGGTCGCCCGGATGTTGACCGCGGATTTCTGACACTGAATTTCGGACACTGAATTTGACACTTCGGGCCGTTATTTTCACGGCACAGCGCAGAGATCGCAAACCGGCGGGCAGGGGCAGGGGAGCGGAAGATCTGATGATAATTCGTCTGAGAAAACCTCACAGACAGGTTTCCAGCTTGTCAGTGCCGTTAAGATCACTGATGGAATAAATACTTTCTTTTGGTTCGTTTTGGTTCATATGCGCGCATCTGAACAGGGAGCGAGCTCTGACAGCAGACAATCAGACAGACGGCCAAGAATATCAAGCAAATCCCAAAAGACAATGAAAAGAGGCATAATGAAGAGATATAAGGCGGAAGAAGCTTCAGCAAAGACACAGGAGGTCAGTGATCGGGAGTCGGATGGCGGAGACGTGTCGGACATCAGCGATCTTGACTGGAGTGAAGAGGAGGAACGTTCTGAATCACAGTCAGAACAGCCGCGGGACAAACAGCAAAAAAAAAAAAAAAAATGTAATCCTGCTGCCCCAAAAATGCCCGACCGACCTCCAGCTGCTGCGCGGTCCAGCGCATGGAAGCGCTCACACGTCACCTCCAGGTATAGAGAATTACTGGAGGCTGCTGTCAGTTTAAAACTGAATAATAATAATAATATAAAATGGTGTAAAAAAATAAATAAACTACTGGAATAAAATTCAACACAACAGGTAGTTGACAGCAGGAGCTGCAGGGTCTCCAGAGGGGCCAGTTACAGATTCAGGTAAAATATTATATCCTCCATCAAAGTACAGCAAACCAAGTGTTTCTCGTTTCCAAAAATTATTTTTAGAACAAACATATTTTCTGAATAAATCCCTTTGTCCTGTGGAGCCTGCAGTCCCAGAATCAAATGAGCAGAGTCAGGACGGACTTATTTTACTCATTTTAATATGTTCTTGATTATTATTGACGGTTAATAATACAACCGTTTTGTGTGTGTTGGTGTGTGTGTGTGTGTGTGTGTGTTTATCAGGGAAAGGACTGCACAGTGTGAGTGAGTGGTGACGCTGCGCAAATGCGCACTGTAGAAAGTTTTGAATACATTTTAAAACCTGATTTGAGGCATTAATAAAGCAGACATGAGGCATTAAAAGGTTTGCTGATTCTCTTGACTTAATATTTTGATTATTTATCTTAATTTCTAATACATTATAACACTGCAAAATGTGTGCCGGTCTGGCTGAGCGCTGCGGCCTTTGGAGGGGGGGGGGTAAGAATGCTGGCTGTTCTCGTGTTTACAGACACAGCGTTACACAGAGAGGGCTGCGCCTCTAACCGTTTTCGCCCATGACCTAAGCCGAAATCAAGGGAAAATAAAATAATAAGGAATGGTAAAACGAAAGAAACGACGAAAAGGAGGCCAGCTGAAAAAAAAAATAAATAAAGAAACCCAAAAACGCGCGTTCTGTAGCACCACGTTTTGACCGCTGTTGGTCTTCTCCAGACAAAAACAATGAATAAATAGATAAATAAATAGAATAAAATAAAGGAACTGCAGTAAGTGTGTTGAGAGTCAGTTGTCTGTGACTCATAGCTTCAAACTTCAATTTTCAAATCACGAAGGTTGACTCTCTTCTGGCAGAGCTGGCGGACTGTTCATGTTGGTGAAGGGATTACACAGAAGGCGTTCTGTTCTGCAGGGGGTCGGGGGTTCATATTCATATTTAATCAATAAGTAATCTGTATACACATGTGCATACAATAAAGTCGGTAAGTCTTTCGAGGTACAAGACAGATTCATTTAATATTTATGTGAATCTGAACCTGACTTGTGACACAAAGAAGCAGAAATAAGTTTAATTCTATCTCAGATGGTCTGGGATGTAGCAGAGCAGCCAGGAAATCAAATGTATTTCATCATGTTAATTTAGCGGTGAGCTTGGCTGCAGTGCATTTAAAAATGAGGAGAGGTGTTCATTTGATTGGTCAAATTATGCTCAGCTGGGTAAAAACCCACTTTCTCTCCTCCCTCTTGCGCCACCTGCCCCGGTGGGCGGGGCGGAGGCGGGACTGCCCCGCTCCGCGCCAGTTCACGAAATTAGCAAAATGTTGTGGACGCGCCCCGTCGACGTCTTGCCCGCCACAGCCCGCCTCGACCGCGCACAGACTGGGCGCAGTTCACCAATTTAGAGACCTTCGAATTTTTTTACACTGAATTTTTTTGAGACATTGAATTTTTTTTGCAATGAATTTTTACACAGTTGAAAGAAATCAGCGCTGGAAATTCAAATGCTTTTTGAAATGCAAAGTCTGATTTCAACGCAAAAATAATTCAGTTCTAAAAATTCAAATGTCAAAACCAGATGGCCCAGATTTACTTCCATATTTTTAAAATCTCTTCCCCTCAATACAAGTCCAAGGCCCATCCAAGATGGCCGCCACGCTGCTCAATGAGTCTGTTTCTATATCTCTATGCTGGAGAACAGTCAAATCTGTTGGCCAACCAAAAACTATACACGGAACTGGATTTTTTTTTTTTTTACGGAGTTTTTCCAGCAGGGGGCAGCAGAGAGTGCCTCACACACACTGCTGCTGTTCTCCGTGAGTTTGGAGAAACACAACAAACAAACAAACAAACAAAAAAAGACAATACTGGAAGAATATAATGTGTAAAAGGTTTCTGTGCAGTTTGCTTTTCCTGAAAAAGGATGAATAAAAAAGACGAGACAATGAAAAAAAGGAAATTCATCTTCAGTTTGTACTCATTTTAATCTGCATGTATTTTCTTCTTTTTACACCTATTTTTTTTTTTTTTTTGTAATCATTCTTTTTCTATTATTCTTTTTTGGACTCTTCTTTTTTCCACATTCATTTTTATATTTTCAAACTTTTGCGAATTTTTCACATTTATTTCTTTTTTAAACATTTATTGTCCCATTTTATACGTATTGACATTTTTACATATATATTCCTCTTTTTTTTACAGTTTTTTTTATTTTACATAATTGTTATATATTCCTTTTTTCATAGATTTGTTTTTAATATTTTTATACTGTTTTTATTTTTCATATTTATTCCTCTTTTTACACATTTATTTATTTATTTATTTATTTATTTATTTAATGTTATTTTTTTAAATTGAGCAATTCAAATTAAATATATATTTGCAACAAGCATACCGGGCTCAGTTTTTATGATTATTATTATTATTCCCATCCCACCCAGAAGGAACATTCACACACATAGACAAACAAAACAAAAAAAAGGAAAACTACACGAAAAACGACACGAAGCAAAAGCAAAACCTCTAATTTTATTGTGCATATATTTGTCTTTTCTTTACAATTTTTTTTCTATTTTTGTTCTTATTTTGTTTATATATTCTTCTTTGTTTTGTTTTTTTTTTTTATAAATTTTTTCCGATTTTTATTCTTATAATATTTTGTTTTTTTTTCTCTTTTTTACACATTTAGTTTCGACACTCATTTTATTTTTTAAAGATTCCTCTTTTTTAAACCTTTATTTGTCTTTTTTTTTACTCACTTTATTTTGTAATTATTCATGTTTTTTACACATTTATTTTCCTATTTCATGCATGTTTTATTTTGAATATATTTGTCTTTTTTTACAATTTTTTTTCAATTTTTATTCTTATATTGGTTATATATTCTTTTTTTTAACATTTTTTTTCCTATTTTATTCTTATAATATTTTGTTATTTCTCGTTTGACATATTTATTTTTTTGTTTTTGCACTTATATATATTTTTAAACACTCCTCTTTTTTACACATTTATTTTCCTCTTTTTACACTTATTTTTTAAAAATATTCCTCTTTTTACACATTTATTTTCGACAATCATTTATTTTTGAAATATTCATATTTTTTTAAAACCTTATTTGTCTGTTTTGATGCTCACTTTATTTTGTAATTACTCATGTTCTTTACACAATTATTTTCTTATTTTTTGCATGTTTTATTTTGCATATATTTGTCTTTTTTACAATTTCTTTCTATTTTTATTCTTATCTTATATATGATTTTTTTAAACAATATTTTTTCTATTTTTATTCTTATAAATATTTTTTTCATTTCACGTTTTACACATTTATTTTTCTGGTTTTGCAGTTATATACATTTTTAAACACCCCTCTTTTTGACACATTTATATTCCTCTTTTTACACATTTATTTTCGACACTCATTTTATTTTTTAAATATTCCTCTTTTTTTAAACCTTTGTCTTTTTTTACTCTCACTTTATTTTGTAATTATTCATGTTTTTTACACATTTATTTTCCTATTTCTTGGCTTATTTTATCGTGCATATGTTTGTCTTTGTTTACATTTTTTCTATTTTTATTCTTATTTTGATTATATATTCCTCTTTTTTACACATTTTTTCCTATTTTTATTCTTATATTTTGTTTTTTCTCGTTTGACATATTTATTTTTCTGCTTTTGCACTTCTATATTTTTTAACATCCCTTTTTTACACATTTATTTTCCTTTTTTTCTTATTTTATATTGCATATATTTGCCTTTTGTTTTACAATTCTTTTCTATTTTTATTCTTATTTTGTTTATATATTCTTCTTTTTTTGTACATTTTTTCCTATTTTTATTCTTACAATATTTTGTTATTTCTTTGTTTTCCACATTTATTTTCCTGTTTTTACACTATTTTTTTTTAAATACTCTTTTTACTTATCTATTTTTCTATTTCTACACGTATTCAAATCTTTCTCTTTTTTCACACCTTTTTTTATTTTCACATATCGATTTTTTGTTGTCCTAATATTTATTCCTCTGTTTTCAACATTCTTTTCCTTATTGTTACATCTTGATTTTTACATATTCTTTTATTCTCTCCTCGATTTTCCTTTGTAACAGATGTTAGAAGACAGATAAAAAAAAAAAAAAAAATTATTCCAAGGTTGCAGTGATGAGGAGGTCACTACAGGGCGACCCCTGCTGGTCATTTTTTGCAACTACTTTGATGGAGAGCGGAGCTTCAAACTGCAGTTCAGAGTCCAACAATTAGAACCACAGATCCAGTAAAGCACGGAGTTCTCATGTGTGCATAGTAGTAATCTAACTACTATGAATGTTTTTTTTTTTTTTTTCTGTTTCTGGAGTTGCTTATTTACCTTTTTCTTCTTTTATTTTTCTATTTTTTTAAATGTTATTTTCACTTTTGTCCTCATTTTATTCTATTAACCTCTTTGTTTCTCTTTTATCTTCATGTTTTTTTGGAATTTTATCTTCATTTTTTCTCTTGTGTTCTGTTTTCTCTCAATACAAGTCAGTGGAGACCCATCCAAGATGGCCGCCGCGCCGCCAAGTGACAAATCTATTTCTATATGTCTATGCATGGAGGGCAGTCCCATTTGTTGGCCGACCAAAACCTATCCAAGGAGCTTGGCCGAGGCTGAATCCTGAGTCCTTCATGTCGGCATGAGAACATTCAGATCAGAACGTCAAATCCAGACTCTGGCTCTAATACCGCTTTTTTTTTTTTTTTTTTTTTAGACAGAACAATGATTTAAACGCTTTTATAGAGGTCTGGTGTTTTAAGAACATTCTGTGCTGTTAGGAAAACAACGAACTTAATTTATGCACAATTTTTTTTAGGCTGGCCTCCAGGTCAAAAGTGTTGAAGCGGCTCCCTCTGGAGGACAGGTGGAGAAGTTCTCCTGAAATCACCTCAGCGTATCAACTGTTCATTGTTCCTTTTTTTCCGCTTGTTTGAGACGCGTGAACATGAAATCTTCAGGATTTGTTTTGTTCCTTTCAATGTATTTTTTCCCCCTTTTCAAGTTTTATGCATGAAGAAATAAATTAAGAAATAATGAAATGAATGAATAAAAGATTGAATAAAGAAATAAATCAATAAGAGCCATGGAAACCAGCTCCAGTCTCCAGCCATGACAGTGACTCAGCAGTTTTTCATGCAGGGCGCACGGCTGAAGAAATGTCGTCTCTCGAGAAGCAAGAGGCGAAATTGAAAAAAAAAACAAATTTCACAGTGCGAGTCACAAGCCTTTCGTGGATTTATGGTGAAGATTTCAGGCCTGTAGGATCATCCATGCAGCCACGGCGAGTGCGTTAAGATGAGTGAACTTTTGGATTCAGGCGAGAAAATCTCTCTCCAAAATGCATTGGAGCGGATGGGAGAAACTCCTGCACTCTCCTCAAACAAATGCGTCTGGAGAGAGAACCGTTTGCGATAGAGACAAAGCGACTTGATTGTGAGCGTCACCACAAAAATCCCTACGTTTTGAGGTATAATTTGTGAAGATTGAGCCAGAAATGTGGCCGTAGAAACGAGAGAAGTGTATGTTTTTGGTTTGAATCCAGAGCCTCCCTCACTCTAACTGCTAGTGTTGCCATGACAACGGACAGATTTTCTCTTCACATGCTTTCTTCTGGGGAGACATGAGCTGTTGCTAGGCAACGCGGTTATTTTTAGAAGCCAGTTGCCTAGCAACCATGAAGGGAAGCTGTGACATCATCTTCCTTTCATGTTCCGGTGGCTTTGATGTCCCTCCCCAGCTGCTCACAGAGCCAGAGGCCGCCACAGGCCGTCAGAGCTCAGAGAGAGAACATCGGGAAAACTTGACTGTCTGGGAATTTCACCTTCAACATGTTTTTTTGTCAGTGGGCTTTTAACAAGCTGAGTCAGCGCTACACAGCCGTGGTGGGACCGAAGCAACGCGAGGCTGTTCAGTCTGAGCAGCAGGACGGTTCCTCGGAGATGAACGCCAGTTCTTCTGCTGAGGAGTCCTGTGGAAGGACTAGAACGACAA
>NC_043766.1:57500-100000 GCF_902148845.1 Salarias fasciatus
CTGAGCGGCAGCTCTCGTTTGGCTTCGGTGGTCATTTCTCGGTGCGAACGCAGGACGTGTTTCCTCACGTGGAGGGTCGAGGCTCCACAACCCGGCACCCAGGACGTGGACTTGGGAGCGGACGGGGAACATCGGACGGAACAGGAACAGGTACAGCGCTCTTCGCAGCCAGGACGGGTCAGGAACAGGTGGGACGGGAAACAAAAAACTCAGGTATCTCATCGGGATCCAAAAACTCAAAACTCTCAGCGGGATAGAAAACACAAGTCATAAGTCATTCGTCTTAGGGTGGGGGGAGGGAGAGAAAAGGAATGGGTGGGGAGGTGCACCGGCTGAGAGGGAAAAGTGGAGATCTAAAAAGAAAAGGCTGCAGGATGTCAGTCAAAACGCCACAAACAGCCGATAACGAACACACACACACACACACAGTGTGTGATGAAGAAAGAGACAGAACAACCAGTGGCAAAGCCAGAGAGGTCAAGAGAGGGCACTCAGGCTCCGCCCACCGCCACACCTACACAGAAAAAAACAAAAACAAAATAAAGACAAAGAACTAACATTGCATGTGCTTCATTTTCCATCAATAATAAATAAAATCATCATAAATAAAACACCTATAAAGAAAAACAGGACAGTAATGAATAGATGAAGATGGTTAAAAACAGTCAGTAAAATGCTGTATTTCATGGTGTAATGCTAAGAATGTCTATAATAATGCTCTTTCTGTTTCGTTCAGTTGAAAAATGTGCACAGACTCTCATTCTGAAAAAGAGAAAAAAGGGAAAAAGAGTATTTTAAGTTCACCTTCGCGTTAATTTAAATTCATGAATTATAAAATGAATGAATATTAATTCAATTCATTTTTTTTTAATAATTCTGTTGAACCCTGGTTGAAAAACAATGTCTGGCTTTCATTAGTTAAATTTAATAGAATTTTTATTGTTTACTACTTTTGTATTCTATTTAGTCGTTTTTAGTGTGGCTTCTTTTAAACTTCTTCATAAATGCAGGATTTGTTTATTTCCTTCAAATGTATTTTTCCCCTTTTCAAGTTTTTTGCATGAAGAAATAAATTAAAAAAAATAATGAAATGAATGAATAAAAAATTGAATTGATTTATATAAATAACTCCTCCATATCCACTGTGAGCTCCAAGCTGAGAGCAGCCATGACAGTCTGCAGCTGCGCTGCTGTTGCCGTGGAAACCAGCTCCAGTCTCCAGCCATGACAGTGAATCAGCAGTTTTTCATGCAGGGCGCACGGCTGAAGAAATGTCGTCTCTCGAGAAGCAAGAAGCGAAATTGAAAAAACAATTTCACAGTGTGAGTCACAAGCCTTTCATGGATTTATGGTGAAGATTTTATGTCTGTAGGATCATCCATTCAGCCACGGCGAGTGGGTAAAGATGTGTGAACTTTTGGATTCAGGCGAGAAAATCTCTCTCCAAAATGCATTGGAGCGGATGGGAGAAATTCCTGCACTCTCCTCAAACAAATGCGTCTGGAGAGAGAACCGTTTGAGATAGAGACAAAGCGACTTGATTGTGAGCGTCACAACAAAATTCCCTACGTTTTGAGGTATAATTTGTGAAGATTGAGCCAGAAATGTGGCCGTAGAAACGAGAGAAGTGTATTTTTTTTGGTTTGAATCCAGAGCCTCCCTCACTCTAACTGCCAAGTGTTGCCATGACAACAGGTACATCAAAGGCGGTAGTGTGCTGCCACAGGAAGATGAAAGCAGGGTCAGACTCCGTCTTCACCACTTCCCTTCAGTGTCTACCAGTTGCTGGAAGCACTCCTCAAATCAACGCGCCTCTTCAACGATTGGCTTATTTCAGAGCAAAATGCTACTTTTGGGTTTGTTTCTCGGTACTGCCGTCACGCAGACGGTCAGAGCTTTGACCTCTCGTCTCACGGAGGCTGGCAAACACTCCGGCAGAACAGGCGAGCCTTCACCTGGGAAGCCGCCGTGTTGTGAAGCACAGAAGGAAGAACCGATAAAATCCATCTGCAGGTTTGCCAACGGAGATCGCAACTGTTGGCTGAATTCCACACTGCAGGCTGCCCTGAACTTGGATATTGTCGAGACCAAGCTGCTTTGTCAGCCACCTGAGCTTCTGGCACGGCTGTCAGGCACTCCAGAATTCGCAAGGCTGTTTTTAAGAGCCCTCCATGAGTCAGAACGAGAGTTCAGTTCGTCAGATCTCCTCCCAGCCCTGACCGAATTAAGCGAGACGATCCCATCGCTCACGCTGGGGAGACACAACGACGCTGTAGACGTAGTCCAGCATCTCCTCGGCTGGTTGAACAAGTGTGGCGTTCAGTCGAGTCTTCAGGTCCAGAAAGCGACGACGTGTCCCGGCTGTGGGGAGACGGCGGCAGAAAGCACCGACCTGGAAAGCATCGTCTTCCTAACAGCAGGTTCTAGAGACGAGTCCATCGCTTCTCTCTTTGACCACACCCTCCATGAGCGGCACGGCACAGGACCGTGCGGCAGATGCGGCAGCCCCCCGGGGGAGACAAGGAGCTTCTGCAGCCGTCCAGATGTTCTGACACTGTGTTTGAGCCGAACAGAGAGCTCCATATTCTGCAGACCAGACGTGACTGCGTCTGAATTCATAGAGCTGCCTCTGTCCGAGGACCAGAAGCAGGCGTACGTCCTCTCCTCCGTCATCTGCCACTGGGGATCTGCCACCGGTGGTCACTTCTGGTCATACCTGTTCAAAGGAGAGGAGACCGTTAAAGCTGACGACCAAAACATTTCTGTGGAAGCAGATCGCTTCCCGCGTGACATTGATCGGAATGGAATCATCTACTTTTATGAAAGGGTGAATGAGAAGACAAGGCCACCTCTGGAGCCTCAGCCAGTCCTCCAGGCTGGAGGTTTCAGAACTCTGAGGATCCTCCACCAGGATGTAGGTTTAAACTCTTTCGGGTCAAACACTGAGTCCCAGAGACCAGACCACATCTGCTCCTCTGGGATGGCTCCCGGACTTCCACATCCCGGACCAGCTGAAAGGAGGACTCCAGCCATGGTGTCCAGGGTTCATTCCCTCTTATCACGGCTGATCATGGAGCCTGTACGTGTGTTGAGCCGGACCGGAGCACAGATGCTACTGTGGATCCTGTCGTCCTGTAAAGAGTTACTGTTACTCATCATAATCTGGGCTTTAGTGAGAGCCGTCCGGACTTTAGTCGGGTCTCTAGTTAAGGCACTGGTGAGATTTCTGACATGAATGTGAAGTGGTTTAAATTGAGCTTGAACAAGGACAAGAAGTGTAATGACAGGGTTAGGGTTAGGGTTAGGCATGGCTACTGGGGTCAGACACAAGGTCTCTTTTGGTTTTGGGGGATTCCTCTTAGGGTGGGGGGAGGGGGAGAAAAAAGAATGGGTGGGGAGATGCACAGGCTGAGAGGGAAACTGGATACCTAAAAAGAAAAGAGCTGCGCAGGATGTCAGTCAAAACGCCACAAACAGCCAATAGCGAACACAAGAAAAAGACGGAACAACAACCAGTGGCAAAGCCACATTTTTAACTACGTTTCACTGTTGCATCCGTTACTCCCCAGCCCGGGTTATCAAGTACTTGTAATTTGATATAAATTACTATAAAATGACAGAGCAACAAAATACTCTGCAAAATATTATTTTATGGGTCAGAAATTGTGAAATCAAAGCATTGCTAACCACAGCTAAAACCACTGTGAAGGTATGACCAATAATAAAACAGTTCATTCATTTACAACCATTAACAATCACTTACAAAGAGCACGAATACACAACAAATAATCATCAGTAAGTTCACGTAGATATAGATTATTTTGTTCAAAGGACCTTGTAAAATTCGAGAGGATCTTATTTTTTGTTCCGTGTATTCATATCGTTGCTCGGGGGACCACATTAAGGGACGTACGCGTTAAAAGGCCCAAGAGGTGCTGTGCATGAGAAGCCTGCAGGAGATAGCTCACAACACGTTTGTTTAAAGACAAAATCCATCCATCTTCCACCGCTTATCCGGGACCAGGTCACGGGGGTAGCAGTCTCAGCAGAGATGCTCTGACTTCTCTGTCCAGACTCTTCCTCCAGCTCTTCCGGGAGGATCCCAAGGTGTTCCCAGGCCAGCCGTGAGACATGTTCTCTCCAGCGTGTCCTGTTGGTGGGACAAAGCTCATGACCAGAGGTGAGGGTGGGAACGTAGATTGACCGGTAAATCCAGAGCTTCGCCTTTCGGCTCAGCTCCTTCTTCACCATGACGGACTGATACAACGACCGCATCACTGCGGCCGCTGCACCGATCCGCCTGTCAATCTCACCTCCATCCGTCCCCCACTCGTGAACAAGACCCCAAGATACTTAAACTCTTCCACCTGGACCAGAGTCTCTCCACCGACCTGGAGGGGGCAAGCCACCTTCTTCCGGTCGAGGACCATGGCCTCGGATTTGGAGGTGCTGATCCTCATCCCTGTCGCTTCATGCTTGGCTGCGAACCGCCCCAGTGCATGATGGTCCAGGTTCGATGGAGCCAACAGGACAACATCATCTGCAAAAAGCAGAGATGAAATCCTGTGGTCCCCACACCGGACCCCCTCCAGCCCCTGGCTGCACCTAGAAATTCTGTCCATAAAGATTATGAACAGAACCGGTGACAAAGGGCAGCCCTGCTGGAGTCCAACATGCACCGGGAACAGGTCCGACTTACTGCCGGCAATGTGGACCAGGCTCCTACTCCGATCATACAGAGACCGGACGGCCCTTAACAAGTGGTCTATATTCCTGGAGCACCCCCAACAAGACACCACGAGGGACGCGGTCGAATGCCTTCTCCAAATCCACAAAACACATGTGGACTGGTTGGGCAAACTCCCACGAACCCTCGAGCCCCTATGGAGGGTCTAGAGCTGGTCCACTGTTCCGCGACCAGGACGAAAACCGCATTGTTCCTCCTGAATCCGAGGTTCGACTATCGGTCGGATCCTCCATCCAGGACCCTGGAATAGACTTTCCCGGGGATGCTGAAGAGTGTGATCCCCCCATAGCTGGAGCACACCCTCTGGTCCCCCTTTTTAAACAGGGACCATCACCCCGGTCTGCCAGTCCAGAGGCACCGTCCCCGACCGCCACGCGATGTTGCAGAGACGTGTCAACCAAGACACGAGGTACTCAGGGCGAATCTCGTCCACCCCTGGTGCCTTGCCACTGAGGAGCTTACCAACCACCTCGGTGACTTCAGCTTGGGTGATGGACGAGTCCACCTCTGAGACCTCAGCCTCTGCTTCCTCCACGAAGACGTGGCGACGGGATTAAAGAGGTCCTCGAAGTATTCCTTCCACCGTCCAACAATATCCCCAGTTGAGGTCAGCAGCTCCTCCTCTGATGTAAACAGTGTTGGCGGAGACCTGCTTTCCCCTCCTGAGGCGCCGGACGGTTTGCCAGAATTTCTTTGAGGCCAACCGGTAGTCCTCCTCCATGGCCTCCTGAACTCCTCCCAGACCCGAGTTTTTGTCTCCACAACCACTCGGGCTGCAGTTCGCTTGGCCTGCCGGTACCTGTCAGCTGCTTCTGGAGTCCCATGAGCCAACAAGGCTCAGTAGGACTCTTTCTTCAGCTGGACGGCTGTCCTTACTTTCTGTCTCCACCACCGGGTTCGAGGATTGCCGCCACGACAGGCAACGGAGACCTTACGACCACAGCTCTGAGCAGCTGCTTCGACAATGGAGGTGGAGAACACGGTCCAGTGGGACTCAATGTCCCCAGCCTCCCTCGGGACGTGAGAGACGTTCTCCTGGTCCTCCAGGACCAGGATTCCCCACCCCTGCTCGAGATGGTTAAAACTAGCTTTCGGGGTTAAAACTGTCTTTAGAGGGGATTGAAACTGTCTTTTGTGGGGATTGAAACTGTCTCGAGAGGGTTAAAACTGTCTTTTGGGGGGATTGAGACTGTCTCGAGAGGGTTAAAACAGTCTATTGAGGGGATTGAAACTGTCTCGAGAGGGTTAAAACAGTCTTTGGGGGGGTTAAAGCATGCCTTTAGGGGGGTTAAAACAGTCTGTAGAGGGTTAAAACTGGCTTTGTGGGGGTTAAAACTGTCTTTTGGGGGTATTAAAACTGTCTCTAGATGGTTAAAACTGGCTTTCGGGGTTAAAACTGTCTTTAGCGGGGATTGAAACTGTATCATAACAGAATTAATGTGATGTTGGCCTCATACAGACTGACTGGAAATGTATTTGCTTCAGATGAGTGTGTAAACATCCTCAGCAGAAGGGGAACAATCTTCTCAGAGTATCTATTATAAAATTCATTGCTGAAACCATCCAAACCTGCAGTCTCACCACCAGGAAATGATTTTATAGAATCTAAAATTTCCTGGGTGGTAATGTCTGAGTCTATGGCTTCCTGTACAACCTCACTCAGCTGAGGCAGATCTAAACATCCAAGCCAGCTTGATGCATCCCCATTTGCTTTTGACATATATAATTGCTGATAGTATTCCTTAAAACAATCATTGATGCCTTCAGGGTCAACAACCATTTCCCCAGATTTTGATCTAATTGTGTGGACGGCTCTACTAGCCTGTGAACCTCTTAGCTGCTGGGACAGTATTCTTTGTGGTTTATCCTCTAGTTCAAAATGTTTTTGTCTTAATTCAAACAGTTGATCCCTCACTTGGTCAGATGAGATGGTGTTACATTCATACTTTAACTTCAGAATTGAAGGATTTGAGGACAACCTGTAGGTTCACTACGCTGTGGAACACCAACAAATAATACTGTAGCGTTACGACACTGAAGCAAATACTGGGAACTACTTTTTCTTTTGAAATCATTACGCCCAGACGCCATGTTTAGTAAGTAGTTCCGCCTGAGCAATCTTCGCACAAACAACTCAATCTCGTAATTTTGCGTTAATATTCCACAGCGTAGTGAATGTGCGGATTATAACGTGTCCACCATGTTCGTTGCCTGCACCTAGAAGCTCAGGAATAAAATCCGCCACAAACTCCTTTGGGGCGACCATTCTCAGTCTTTTCAGGAAGATCTACAATCTTGACGTTTTGGCGCCCGGAGCGAGCCTCGAGGTCTATCATTTTCAGGCAGAGCGCTGCATTTTCTGCTCGCATTTCTGTGCACGTCTCAACTCAACTCAACTTTATTTATACAGGTTCACAGGAGACGATAGAGAAGCTCGGGTGGTTGCAAGAGATGTCTCGTATTTGTCGAACCCGTCAGCCATCATTTTGCTCATATTCTCTATTGCAGAGAGCGCATTTACCGTTTCGGTTTCGGTTTCGTTTCTTGGCTCCGTGGCTGCAGCGGCGTGCTTATCCTGCTCCGAAGGCAGCTCGTCGTCATTTGTGACTTTATCCGTCTTCTTGCCGCGGTCTGCTTTTGGCCTCGTCATGTTAAGTCGTTTAGGAGTGTGAAATTGTCCAAAAAAGTCGGCAAATCCTTCTACAAATTAAAGTTTTTGACCGAAATAGTTAGGACTTGAGAGCAGCCTCTGGACTGTGGAGGACGACCTGCATGGAGCTGCTGGGCAAGAAACACCACTCATAGAAAGCTTGGATGGGAATAAAGAAACAGACTTTATGGGTTTGAAAGGGCCAAAAACACCAGCTGTTGGTTGAACACATCAGTTTTTATTCCAAAGGAGGTGCAGTAGAAATACCAGGGTGGAAATCAGGGAGGAGTTGAGGAGGGACACGTCAGGAGACAGAGGAACCCTTCAAGTGAAAGTCTTTTCACATGTAAACTGGTGACAGCAAACTGAAGGTGGAGGTGGGTGGAGGGCGCCTCCTCCTGCTCACAGCTCAGACTTCAGCAGCTGTGGACTCGGGGAGGGAGTGGGTGGAGGTGGGTGTGGTTCTGCGGCTCAAAGCTGAGACTTTAAGGAGCTTCTTGGCCTTCTTCATGTTTTCCAGCACTGAGGAAGAGGAGGAGGCTCTCAGTGTGTGTGTGTGTGTGTGTGAGTGTGTGTGTATGTGTGTGTTAGCTGGAGCACTTACAGAGTTTCATATCAGTTGGTTCATAGGCGTACAGGCGGTTGGGGTAGGGTCCAACGATGTCGGCTCTCACCGTCATGGAGGGGTCTGTTGGGAAGTGGACGTAGTAAATGACGTAGCAGTGCAGGAGCAGGTGACGGAGAGTTTTTAGAACAGGGTTCTCCAGCCCTGTTCCTGCAGAACCCTACCCAGCATGCCCTGGCTCTCTCCCCGCTTGCCTCCACCTGCAGCTGTCTCCACTGGCCGTGTCCATCAGGTGCTCTGATTCACTATCCTGATGGCCTTCAGCACCGGTTATCTCTATACGCAGATGACTTGTTGCTCTATGTAGCAGTATCAGAAGCTTCTCTTCCAGGTGTCCATGTTGGATAAAAGTTCATTTTCAGGATATAAGCTAAATCTTAATAAAAGTCAGCTGGTTCCCTGCTCCAGCAGGCTGACCTGCCTTTTCAGGACCCTCCAAATTTAAATGTCTCGGGATTCATGTGACTTGTACTTTTTCTGGTCTTTTCCCTGCCGACTTCACTCCACTAACAGCCCAAGGAAGATCTGACTGTTAGAGGTGGAAGAATCTTCCCCTCTCCTTGATAGGTGTAGAATAATTTTATAATATTCTTTACATCATGCTTATTATATTATGTTATTTACTATTGTTCATGTAATGCATGTCTCTGTTAGTTACAGTATGCTAGTAGACGCAGGTGTAGAAAAGACATGTATCCTTTTTCTGTTCGCCAGTCTGTCATATTTCATTTTTACGGCAGCCTCTTGGCAGCTGGACAGTTTGTTTTTTCTAAAGTCAAGACTTTAGGTCAATTGTCTCTCTGTCTCCCTCTGGTGCAAATGAGGCTCATTGGACAAGAAATGTGACACTATGATTTGTTGCACAACACCTGGCATTTGGGAAGACTTGATGGAGACTTGATGGAGACTTGATGGAGGCTGAGAGGGCCTCCCAAGGGGTCACGGACCATGACCTTTGTAGGGAGGGGGGAACAATTGTGTCTTGACGAAGAGTCCATGGAGAGTTGACGAACTCCCAAGAAATAGTATAAATAGATGGAGCGGAGAGCGATCGGCGCGTCAGTTCTTTGGTTGGCCTGACTGCCAGGAGGGTTTTTTGGGAATAAAGTCCTCCTTTTGCATTCTGACTCTGACTCTGCCTGATTTTTCTGAGGAGAACTACGATGGAAGACTCCAAGAACCAAGAGTGGATATACTTGAGGATTTTACGTTTTTTCTGGAATATATGTTTGTGGGGTTTTTTGCACCGTGACTGGCCTAGGATACTTTTTAAATAAAATTCCACGACATATTATTGGCGAGCTCCAGCCAGGAGGAGTAACCGGAGATTGATTTTTATCTGTGGAGGAGGACTGATTCAGCACACTGTGGCCACAACAATTGGAGGTAAGCAGATTCATTTATTCTGCATCTAAATTTTTTCTGTGCTCGATGTCGGGTCTCTGCCCAGGTGAAATCTAAATCCGGATTAAATTAATCCAAAAGAACCTAGTTAAAGTTAAAAAGTGATTTTTAAAGATATAAAAGAAAATTTGATTTAAAAGAAATTCAGAGGGGGAGTTCGGAGTCAGAATGCAAAAAAACTGCATAAGAGTAACGACCATGGTGCAGAAAGGGTAAAAAGGGGCCGCTTGCATGCGCGGACTGTCTTCAGGCTGCTATGTGTCTTAACTTCTGAGGGGGAAGCGACACCGCAGCGAGAGAAGGGTCAGGATAAGTATAAGAGTGGGAGCCGCTTGAGGATAATTCTCCTAAGACGGGAGTAGGCGCCAGTGTGGAGATGCGGATACCGCTAAGGGTTTGTTAGACAGGAACAACTGTAAATCAGTACTTTAGATAATGTTCTAAATTTTACATGGAGTAAAATGCATGCAAATTTGTTTGTTTGAATATTAAATACAAAACGCTATATTTAACACACATTATTTACTCAACTAAATTAAAGGAAAAATAATTTAGGCAATTTTAGAAAAGATTAAGTACTTTAAAATTTATTGATCTTTATTAAAAAAAAAAAAGAGAACTTTGCAGTTAAGTGATGTTTATTTGGAAATAATGAAGGTAACGATTACTCATAATTTTTATGTCTAAATGGTTGCCAAGGTTGTTCTAAGCAAATAGCGCTCTATACTTTCTGGATGCGAGTGTGTTGTTTCTGTGTAATTTAACCTTAGGGCTGAATGGGTAATCTCTGCCATAAATAAATTCTTCCAAGAGAGGAGAGGGTGTAAAACAGGAGTGGGTCCCTTACGGACGGCCGGTCCAACCTATGAGAGGTTAATTTGTTGACTCAGCTGAGAGACTGGGCTGTCAAAGTGAACTCTGGGTTTGAAGCGTAGGTTGTAAACCAGTAAGCCTTCTCCCAGGAGAGGAGAGAAAGTGTACACAAGAGACTCCAGGAGAGGGTCAAGCACGGATGGATCTGTCCCAACTGCGGTTACCGCCAAAGGTCAATTTGTCGGCTCAGCTGTGAGCTGCACCGCCAAAGCGAATTTTGGGGCTGAAAGGGTGGTTGTAAAACAAAAAACCTTCTGACGCGGAGGAGGTAATTGTGTCTATGTCTAAGTAAGGGTTTTTTGCACCGTGACTGGCCTAGGATACTTTTTAAATAAAATTCCACGACATAGGAAAGATTAATGTCGTTAAAATGAATATGCTACTGAAATGTCTTTATCTGTTTCAATCAGTCCCTGTGTTTCTACCAGAATACTTCTTGGTTTCTTTCCCTGGAGGATCAGTCTTGCTGTAACTCATCTCTGCCTGCTCTTATATACTCTTCTCTTCCAGTCGAGGCCTCAGCCTGCGTCAGAAGTCCTGTTGTGCTCAACACTGTCAAGATTTGGCTTCAGTTCAGGAAATATTCCAGTTTTCTTGTGGCGTCCCCTTTGGGTCCATTAATCACCTGTTTTCCTCGTCAGATATGATTCTGCTTTCTCAGTATGCTCTAAAAAAGGTTTATATTGTTTCCTTGATTTGTTTTCAGATGGCATTTTCAATACTTTTGCCAAATTGTCATCATGATATGATTGGTCCACAAAGCATCTGTTTAGGTTTTTCCAGGTCAGACATTCAGTGCTGTTCCCTCCCTGCCCCCATCGGTTCTAGGAAGATGCACTCACATTATGGTTAGAGGAACTGTTGACTGAAGGCTCCAGAGATTGAGGACAAACATGACTCACAGTGTCATCTCAGTGATGTGTTTGTCTTTTGTCCACGCCTTCATAATTATTGGTGAAGTTATTTTAACATCATGAGAATAATCCTACAGTCCTGTCCGGCACTCCTTTGATTTCCACAGAACTGAACTTGGTCCAAAAAGAACTTCTTGGTTTGACGTCTTGAATCTCCAAACGCCGCCTCCTCCAACCATGTGCCTGAACCAGTAATCCAGTATATGGACACTGGTACAGACTCAGGACAGCATGTTTGAGCAGACTTCTTGGAATTTGACATGTCCAGGGTTATTTTTGAAAAGAACAGAGCTTGAAGAGTATAGTGGCTCTAGATGCAGTGATCTGCTCCACTGTGGGTTCTGCTCGGTTCTTAGTGAGGACAGAACCACCAGATTCAGGTGTGTTGAAGCAGGGAGAGAGCTGGAACGTGCTGCTTAGAGACGCCTGTTCCAGACTGCACCGAGCTGCTGATCTGGTTTAAACAGGTCGGATCAAGTCGGCTCAGTACCCTGAGTCCTCTGAGGACAGACACCAGGTCTTACCCACAAAGACGATCCTGGGGACGTACTGTCCATCAGGGGACAGGCTTTTATCTGTGGTTTCCTGCTGTGGGGGAGGAGAGCACACACAGACACACACACACACACACACACACACACACACACACACACACACACACAAACACACACACGCCCAATGAAGGATGCTTCATTGCAGTGTCAGAGCCCCCCCTCCACCAGCCCTGCAGCATACCATCAGATTGAGGACCACAAAGTCCTCGTCCAGGGTTCTCTGGATCTCATCCTCGTTGGCGAAGGCCTGCTTGAGCGCTGCAGGACAGACAGAGTGTTAGGTGAAGCAGAGCGGGGGGGACAGGGGATGGGAGACAGCTGGACCGGCTCACCCTGGCATTGAGCACAGTCCTCCAGGTGGAACAGGACCATCAGAGGCTTGTTCCTGGAACACAGAGCAGACAGTCACTTCACACCCTCCCCGCATGGAACCGTTTCCCTAAGATCCACGTTCCTTCACCTGGACCTGGACCAGTACAGACCCTGCTCGTACGTCTGAGCCCAGATCAGCTGGTCGCCCCAACCTGCAAGACACAGGAGCAGCTGAGGTTCAAACCAGGACTCCGCCCAGCCCGACCCGCTGAAGCTGCTCTGTCCCCACAAACCTCTGGACAGAGTCTGAGGGATCCTCTTGCCAGATTTAGGGACATATTTAGCAAAGGTGTAGGACAAGGCCACCAGGACCAGGACAAAGGACACGGCTGCTCTGGTCATCTTTCAGTTTCCTGGAACTTCTCTGCTTACCTGCTGCTCAGACGTGGAGGACAGGGGAGGACGGGAGACCTGCTGCGTCTCCTGCTGCTCCGCCTCTGCTTTAAAGCTCCTGGCAGGTGGAGCGCCCCTCCCTCTCCTCCTCCTCCTCCTCCTCCTCCTCCTCCTCCTCCTCCTCCTCCTCCTCCTCCTCCATCGTGGTGACTCACCCGGATGTCTTGCATTAGGAGAACAGGTTCCTGTCCTGCTGCAGGCGTCCTGGTCCTTGGAAATAGTCCCAGAGAATAGTTTGACTCAGAAAACATAAATCTGGACGATTGAGACGCGTATGGACCAAAATACAAGCAAAAGGCCATGCCGGGCGGTGCTGATGGAGCGGCGTGCCGGGCTTCAGCAGCCTGAGAGCTGCTCACCAGACCCGCTGGAGGGAAGAACAGCTTCATCCAGACGTCTGCAGAGAGGACAGCCTGACTGCATGAAGATTCAGAAACACCACTCAGTGGCAGCAAAGACACATTTGAAGCAGACTGATGAACAAAGTTGCACCGCCGCTGTCTTAGTAATTAAAAAAGATTGGTCTTGAAGAAATGTTTTGTATTCATACTGCTTCCCTTTCGTTTATTTTCACTTTTTAACGAAGAGCTTGCCTATCATCTTTTGCTTTTATGTTTACTGTTCGATAAAGCTTATTTTTCAACATGTCTGCAAATATTGTTTCCCTGTCTGATGATACATCATTTACATAGTACATATTGAAATATATACGATGTAAATGAAGTATCATAGTTACCCTACGTCCTTGTGCTGAGCCATCCTACAATCAATGACGTTGTGTTAGTGTAGTACATATTGAAATATACCTCATGTTGGGGCTATATGGCGTAGAGGCGCGTCCCCTGGATGGCGGATAGGGTTGCCCGCCTTTGGGGGGATGGGGGGGGTTGCACCTGAATAAAATGGAATAGGGTGCCGTGGACCAACATAGCCTCGGAGAGGGACAACTCTGACTCCAAACCCGGGCAGACAGAGCTCGTTAGCCTTGGTAAGCAGTCTCTCTAGGAGAAGGACAACTCCGACTACAAACCTCAGCATGCCGGTACGCTGTGAGGTGGCAGCCCCACCAACTGGCTATCATGCGGGGGCCAACAACCCACCCAGGAGAAACCTCCCTGTTACGAAACTGACCAGAGAAAGAAGCCGGACTGACCCACATGGTAACGGACCCCAGCCTGCCCCCAACCAACGAGTACGGATCGACATTCGTCGTAGGACCCGTGTCGCCACATGGAATGTCCAGACGCTCCTTCACCCCGGAGCTGCCCCCCTGCTGTCCTGAGAGCTCTGCCGCTACAACATCTCCCTGGCAGGGCTCTGTGAGGTCCGTTTTCGAGATAACGGCGAAACAACAGCAGGCGACCATCGTTACATCTGGAATGGCCCCGAGAGCCGGACCGGCCTTTATGTTGTGGCTCTTGCCATTCCAAAAGCAATCCGGAGGTCCCTCATCAGCTGGACACCTCTAAGCGACAGACTGCTGTCTGCTGGCTTCCTCCACCACCACGGCGAGATGGCTGTGGTTGTCGCCTACGTCCCCACAGTTGTCACTGATGATGATGTGAAGGACGCATTCTTTGACCAACTCCACCAGGCTGTCAGCCAAGTTCCACCACACAACGTCAACGCCACTCTGTCCAGTAGTGAAACAAATCCATCTCTGGACGTGGTACAGCCCAGATGGCAGAGCCAGGAAGGCGGTGGACCATATCCTCATTTCTCGACGCTGGAAGTCATTTGTCACCAACTGCTGGGTGTACAGAGGAGCACAGCTTGGCAACACAGACCATCGTCTGCTGGTGGCCCAGCTTCAGCTAAAAGTCTGAGCCAACCAGCACCAGACTCTGCCTCGCCCTGACTCCTCCCGACTCAACAACCCCAGCATCGCCACAGATTTCAGTTGCTCCATCCGCCACACCCTTGATGCTCTGGCCTCCGACCAAGTGACAGATTGGGCGACCTTCAAGGAAAGTGTTCTCTCGTCTGCTCACAATGTCCTCGGACACTCACGATCGTCCCCGAGAAAGCCCTGGATATCAGAGAGGAAACTAAACATCATGGACCAGCGGCGTGAAGCCTGGCTCCGAGGCACCTCACGGAGTATCGGCGACTGAACCGCCTGTGCAGTGCGGCCATCGCTGAGGATAGGGAGAGGTTCTGGGAGGCAGAAGCCCGACAACTTGAGTCCACGGCCAACAACAATAATTCCAGCTGCGTATTCAGTCTACTGCACCAAGCCCGTAGCGGTCCACACATAAAGATAGCTCTGGTAAAAGATTCTGACGGTAATCTCATTACAACTGAAGCCAACTGCCTCGAGCACTGGAAGGAACACTTTAGCCTCCTCCTGCAGCACAGCACCATCCCGGATGATCCCACCCTCCTTGAGGCTGCAAACGCTGCCCCCCCCTAGCGACGCCTGCTGCACAGACCCTGTAACACCTGGGGAAGTAAGAGCTGAACATCAGGAAAGCCCCCGGCGTCTGTGCCATCACCGGTCAGATGCTCAACGCCGGCGGCGATGGTGGAGTGGCTAACCCACTGATTCAATCAGCTGTTGGAAACAGAGCAGCTGCCACCGACTGGACCAGAGGGGTCATCCTGCCCTTCTGGAAACGAAGGGTGATCGGCTTGTCTGCGGAAACCACAGAGGCATCACCCTGCTCTCCATCCCTGGCCAGGTCTTCACCAGGATCTGGCTTCACCGTGCCCTTCCAGCGACCAGAAGCCGTCGCCGTCCCCAGCAGGCTGGCTTTATACCCAATCGCTCCACAATCGACCACATCTCTGCCGTCCGTCTGCTGATAGAGAAGACCCGTGATTTCTGTAAAGACCACCATCTGTATATTGGATTCATTGATCTGAAGACCGCCTTCGACACCGTCTGCCACTCCTCACTGTGGAACATGCTCCAAACCCTCAGAGCACCATCCAAGATCATCGCTCTGTTCCAGCTGCTCTGCAGCAGCACAGAGAGCTGTGTTTATATGAACGGTTTGACTCCAGCTGGTTTACCGTTTCCAGTGGCGTTCTCCAGGGCTGTGTGGCTGCTGGTCTTTTTAACTGCATCATCGACCATCTGATGTCCAATGTCTGCGAGGCATCCCCGGAGTGTCCTGTGGTAACTACCACCTGACGGACCTGGAATACGCTGATGATCCCATCCTGCTCAGCACAGCCTGCAGTCAGCTGAGAGATGCTCTGGGCTTTACAGTGAGCCAAAACAAACAATCTGGCATTACCTGGGTTTTTTTGGTCATTCAATTAGAAAGTAGCTGGGTGTGGTGAAGGCAATGGAATTGTTTTGGAATGTAAACCAGCAAGAATAACATTCACAGCCTCTAAATGTCAAGGCACAGAGAAAAGAACATCATCTTCATGAATATTAATGTCAGGGTTGATGGTACTTCAGTCAGGGTTTTCAAATAATGTCTCAGTTCCTCAGTGACAATTTTATTTGGGAAGAAAGCGGGTGTGGGCAGGCAATGGAATTGTTTTGAAATGTACACCAGCAAGAATAACACTTTGTCATAATTCGCACTGACATTTTTAATCTCCTTATGTAGAAACAGGTATTTAATATTGTCCCAATGAGAAAACTGGGGCTGTTTTGTATCCAAGAAGATTCTGATGTCAGAAATGATCTGATTATTCAAGACTGAATGTAAACATTGAAATGCTGCATCACCTTCTCGTCTGATCAAATAAATCTCTTTTTCTTTGTTTTGCCCATTCATTTTTTTTTGGGGTGGGGAAAACCATTGTTCTTCAGGGAATTCTTTTTTTTTTGATTTTGGGTTTTTACTGCTTTGTTCTAAAAAAGATGAAAAACCACACAGAGAAAAGAGACTTTCCAAGTTTTCATGTTGCTTTACTGTCATCTTTTGTCTTCCACAAGGCAAGGCAAGTTGAGCCAATGCACCAATAGAAATAATTTAAAAGGCAAAAGGCAATTAACAATAGCTTATTGAGATATTTGAAATAAAAAGAAAAAGTAAAACGCTTTTAGGAGAGTGTGCTTTGCAGTATTTGTTTTTTTTCCAGTGTTTTCGCATTTAAACCTGAATCTATGACAAATGTGTTTGAAGCCACGCACGAAATACATTTTTAGAAATGTTCTGGCTCTGTTTCCTATTGGAAATGGGTGAAGACCAACTTTTCAGATAATGCTCGACAGTGTTTCCATAGGAACTGATGTCATTTTCAACCCACTGATGGGTTTGAAAATGACTGCAAATTCAATTCCAGGAAGTTCGATAGTAATCACTGTAGGTTTACACGGCTGTAGTAGTTCCTACTTTTAACCAGCAGAGGGTAAACCTCCATTTCTCAATGAACAGTTCATCTTCTTTTGACGCCCTCTTGTGGATACATGTAGGAATTACAACACACTGCAAAAACTCCAAATCTGAGCAAGTTTTTTTTAAAACTTGTTTTGAGTGAAAAATGTCTCAATTTACTTGATTTAAGATAAATTCACTTAAATATTATATTTCATCAAGATAGAAAGGCTTGATTTAAGAGAAAATTCTCTGAAATCAAGAACATTTTGACTTGTTCTATTGGCAGATTTTTTTTTTTTAAGATGCAGATCAAACTCCTGTGTCAGCAGCTCACCCTCAATGTCACCAGTGATATCACCAGATCTATGAAGGATCTGGAGACCGAGATAGTGGAGCTGGAACATCTGAGTGAGTCCACGGGAAATCGAGGTGATTTCGAAAACCTCAAAAGAAAAAAAGTTGTGGGATCAGTGCTAGTTTAATAGCCCAGATCCAGGTTCTGCACAGGGACATTGAGAGTGTGCTGCAGGCCAGCGGCAGTGTGTGTGCTGCTCTCAGGGTGTGTCGAGGTGTCTGGGATGCTCTATAGCCCCTTTTCCACAGCGCAGCTGGTGACGGTGCGGGTCGGGTCTGGTAGGATCAGGTCGGTTAAAGCGTACCAGGCACAAATCACGTGTCGCGTTTCCATTGGAGGGGTTACGGCTGTAATGTAGGCGGGGTTATGAGTGTGTGCGTCACCACACAGGATGTGACGAGTAACGCGCTTGCAAAGGCGGGAGAAATTGTGGAAGAGTTTTGCGGAGACCCGCCATTGTCCACTGAAGAAGAGTTTTGCGGAGCAGTATGGACGACATCATCGGCGCTGTGTTTTTACTCTGTGCGTTCTACTACCTGGCTAAAACAAGACAGGCTGTATTAGAAAGAAGGGTCCATGAGGCTCGGAGAGATGCTGCAATTAAAAGGGAGAGAGTAGCGGACATGATCAGGCGGATGGCGGAGAGTTCAGACGAGGAGGCAAGCACCGGCTCCAGCACCGACTCCAGCACCGACTCCAGCACCGACTCCAGCACCGACTCCAGCTTTGAGGAGAGATGCGAGCAGGAGAGGCGCGAGCGGAAAAGACTCGTCCTGCGAAGAGCGCACTGGGAAAGAGAGCAATGCAGAAGAAGGCAACGCAACAGGGTAAGCCCATGGAGCATGTTTTATCCCCCGCTGCGTGTCCTGTCCGTCCACAGAATCCCCTGTGAACTCGCACAAGTTGTGATACATCCTTAGCCGTTCTTTTTTTGTGTGTTTTTGCTTTTTGGTGAACCCATATTAACTTCGTCTACATACCAGCATTAATGCCCCAATGGAAAATGAAAACATGTTTCAAGCTAGTCGGTCTGGTGAACTCAGCAGGGAAACGCGGTGGTACTAATAATGTGTATAATTGAACTCAAATTTTAGACATGTACGAGTCAAGTCCTGGTGTAGATGGACTATTCCTGTTCCTCATGTAGCTTCAGTAGTGAGAAAGGGAAGTTTAAATTAATTTATCTGTTCTGACCCAAAGTACCGTCCAGTACTGCAACTATAAAAACAAGATTTAACTACATATGACATCAAATGTGCTCGCAAAAAAGCTTGATTTGCTTTTATATACGTTAAAATCTGACTTAAATACACTCGCTGACAAAATAAAAGTGCTAAACAGGTTTCCCATTTTGGAAACATTTACAATTAATCAGTTTGCTTTTGTCTTGCTCGTGAACACTGTTGAGGTTTCTGTCCTATGTACAGCTTAACTATTCCATGTTCCTCTGTCATTTTGCTGACATCACACATGTCAGTGGAATACATACACACAAACACACATAACACAAAGGGGTGGCACAAATAGCATCAGATATTGCTTATGAACTACAAACTTCAATCTACAGGAACATATGACTTGGTTTATGTCCACTTCAATTTCAAGCTTCTGGTTTCTCGCCTGATAAACACATTTCATCTGGGGGTGAATAGGAAATGCAACGGAGTGGAAAAGAAAACGGTGTTTGGAGCTCTCAACTTGCTGTCACTTGCATCTAACTGTGTGAATCTGCTGTTGTCTCCCAGGTGATCCAGGCAGTGCTGCAACGTCGACGCCGCAGGCCCACCACTTGGGCTTTCAGTCGAAGCAGCGACTGGTGGGACGTCATTGTGCCTGGCTTCACAACCGCTCAGTGGGTCCTAAACTTTCGCATGTCAGAAGACACTTTTCAACACTTGTGTGAAAAGGTGCGTCCGGCTATGGAGAAACAAAACACCACCTTCCGCGCATGTGTCCCGCTGCGGAAAAGGGTTGCTGTTGCGTTGTGGAAACTGGCGACCAACGCTGAGTACCGGAGCATCAGCCACCTTTTCGGTGTCAGCATCACCACTGTGTGCCGCTGCGTGCAGGACTTCTGTGATGCTGCGCGTGAGCTGTTGGTCCCGGAGCTCATAAAGTTTCCCGACCTGCACACCCTGCAAGACATGTCAGCGTACTTCCATAGCCGGTGGGGGCTCCCGCAGTGTGTGGGTGCTATTGATGGGTCACATATTCCCATTATCGCACCACAAGACTTCCACTGCGATTATTTCAATCGCAAGGGCTGGCACTCCGTCATCCTCCAGGCGGTCGTGGATGGGAGAGGTCTCTTCTGGAGTGTGTCAGCTGGGATGCCTGGCAGTGTGCACGACGCGCGTGTACTCAGACTGTCCTCCTTCCAGGAACTGGTGGATCACGGCAGCCTGTTCCCCACACGCACCAGAGACATCGGTGGGGTGGATGTGGGCTACTACATCCTGGGAGACTCTGCCTACCCGCTGCAGAGGTGGCTGATGAAACCGTTCCTGGACACCGGGCGGCTGACAGCAGGTCAGCAGCTGTTCAATCGAAAGATCTCCAGGGCCCGGGTGGTGGTGGAGAACGCCTTCGGAAGGCTGAAGGGCAGGTGGCGCTGCCTTTTGAAGCGTAATGACAGTGACCTCACGCTCGTAAAGTCAATGGTGCTGGCATGTTGTGCTCTGCACAACCTCTGTGAGAGCCATGGCGAGGACTTCAACAATGAGTGGAACCTCACTGTGCAGGCTGGTGCTGCAGCAGAGCCTGAGGTGGCCCTGGGCCAGATTGCAGATGAAGACGGAAAAGATGTGAGGGAGGCACTGATGCTTCACCTCAGCTCATAAAGTGTATATACATTGTGATGCGTGTGTGTGTTGAACCCTTCCGCTGTGTCACTCGAAAGACGTGTGTTCTGTATGTGCATTATAATAAATGTGACACATTGATCCTTTGTCTCCTCGTTTTCTCTCTGCACGACACAAAAAGAATGGATGACACAGGTCATCACAGCTCCAAAAACGCCACATACCTGTTTCTGGATTGGTATGCATTGCAGGGACACAGCTGCCACTACAAGGAGTGACTGCAGACGTTGTCAATCATCAAACATTTCCACTGCACCATCCCTTACTTGCAACATATGGATTCCAAAAAACTTTCTTCCCAGATGAGGTTCAGCAGCAGCTGCGGCGTAACATGAGGCACACGTGACCTCCTGCAATCGACCGGTTAACCACCATTTCGCCCCTCTGCAACTAGCATGCCTGCTATTTTTCCTACCACTTATGTGACACATATTTTCAGACTGACGTGGCATTCTGAAGGCGGCATGTGCCAACGCTGAATAATAAATATATATGGGGTGTGGGAATGTGACCTAAAAACAAAAGTTCAGTGCTTCTCTGAAACACAGACCAAAAGCTGTGGAATAAGTTCTTATAATAATTTATGCAATTTAAAAAGCACCTTTCAACACACCCAGGGACACCGAACATGTAGCAGTGACAAAGTAGGACTGACAAAAGTGCAGCCGTTACTCACTGTATTACTACACCTCCATCACTGTGTGGTACGCTGGCGCCACCGAAAGGGACAAAGTCAGATTACAGCGTACTGTATGACATGCTGAAAAGGAGATAGACTGCACGCTCCCACCCCTGGAGGACCTGTACGTCACCAGCTACGGTCCATCCTGACTACAACCTCCCACTTCAATAACAGCTTCCTCCCCTCTGCCATCAGACTGATGAACACAAAACAACTAATGTCTTTTACACACCAACAGCCCTGTTTGGGACTCCTGAATATATAAGATTTGTCTGCAGTACTACATTGCATTATACGCGGGTAACTACACACCTGCTGCTGCTGTGACCCACCACCCCAGCTGCTATGTTGTTCTGTACAATGTACACTAGTTTTTCTTGGTGGTTACTGAAAGATGTTATTGTGTTTTATATGTATTCAATCTTTTATTTTTCGATAGTTTACTTTTAATGTCACAGCATTCACATCGGGTACAATTCCTAGGTTGTGAACTTGTTCATGGCCAAGGGCAATAAAGTTCTATCTGGTTCTGTGTAGTGTTGACATGCACCTGCAGTGTGAACAGGCAGCGCTGAGTGTCTACAGGTTATTATTTCTGAAGCTCTCTCCGGTGCAAAGGCTCCACACTGGGAGGTGACTTACCACTGGTGGTTGGATGTGCACATCTGTTGGTGCAGTGCTGCAGAAACTAGTCAAGCAGACACTTTTGCTTTCAATTTTGCAGCCTACCAAATACTTGAGTGAGAAAAAAAAAATCGCATGACAAATTGTGTCATCAGGCTCACTGTGCGTGTGTAGACCAGAAACAAGAATCTGCAGACATTGACAGGGTTCACACACAACTTTTATTGCTCTCAGACAACTACTCTGTCAGCGCAGTGTCACGCAAGGCTGCCGAGCCCTGTGTCAGCGCAGACACACCCTGTGCAAATATTCTTGAGAAGAATTGGTTGTGGTCTTGGAGCTCCGCAGTCACTCTGGCTTCCTTCTGCCTGGCAGTTTCAGCCTGGGCCTCAAGAAACTGCAGGTGCAGACGCCGCTCTTCCTTTCTGTCCTGGTAGCGGGCACGGCGCTCCTCCCGGCGGGCACGCCGCTCCTCCTGGCGGGCTTCCATATCCTCACGGCGGAGACGCAGCTCCTCCTGGCGGGCACGGTCATGGCGCTCCAGCTCCTCCCTCAGAAGGTCGTGGTTGAGCTGTGCCAGCCTTGAGTCATTAGCTTGGAGCTCTCGGAGGACCATCGACAGCTCACTGGGATGATCCCGCCGCCTCCGTGCTGCAAAATGAAAGAGGGACAGAGAACGTTGAAGCACGGCCATTGCTTGACTCTTCTGTAAAGGATTCACCGTATTGTGGTCACTCTTTCACCAATGGTTCCCCGAAAACATGGCCTGGGAGAATCCCAACATGCTTTTTTTTTCTTTTCTCATCGAAACCTTTATTGTGTTAGTGTTGCTTCCTCTGCGAACACTGACGTTTTGTCCTGTCTGGACATCTATCTCGGTTTGCTGTCATACTATACAGCGAAGTTGCATCCATCTATACAACTAACCCCAATTGAAGACCCCGATGGACTCCTGGCGCAAGATGTCAGTGTACTTGACACATTTAATCACTGGCATTGTTTTGTCTTTCAATAGTTACTTCAGGGGCTTTGTCACTTACAGCCAATGTATTTATAGTTTTTCTATTTGGCAAATGTTCCCCTTTTGGATTGCGATGAGCTCCCAGTGCAGTGTCACACCTAACTCATCATTTAACTTATGCTCCAGCCAATAAAGTTATTATTCCATGGAAACACTCCACATCTGAGACAGAGTGTTGAAGTTGATTGTTTTTGCAAAAATGTCTCATTTCACTTGACTTAAGAAACATGCAAATAACAATTGTCTTAGAAGAAGTCTCTCCATACCGACGAAATGTAATATTTAAGTGCATTTATCTTAAATACATTAGAATTAGACATTTCCACTCAGAGCAAGTTCACAAAGCTTGCACAGATATGGATGTTTTGCAGTGTTATGAGCAACAGCATCCACAGACATATAGAACTCTCTCTCTCTCTCTCATATATATATATATATATATATATATGTAATTATTATTGTATATATTATTACATTACATATATTACACTCTGATTAACTTCAGGAATGTGTGACAAATAATAACGAAGGTCCATGGCTAGAAAAACTGGAGTGTACTGACACAATTTCTGTTGCGTTGACATTGTGGACAGTCTCATGCAGCATCTACGACATGTACACGAGTCCTCCTCACCTGAGCGCTGCTGCGTGCGTGAAAGTGCCGGTGGAGTTTCACGTCCTCTGGGAGGTGGTATGGGGGAGCACGGCGGGTCGACTGACGGTGTGGATGAAGACGAAGATGACGCAGTAGTCGCCTGTGCAGGAGTGCTGCACCGAAAGTCGACCTCGCTGGGCCCAGAGGCAGGGGACTCCTCGCCCTGGAGCGACACACGTGCTCCTGCAGAAATACACCAAGAACACTTTCAGAGAGACACCGACAACAATGGAATGAAGCTAACCGGCTTAGCTGCGTGCTAGCTACTAGCTAGCGCCGCACATAAATGTAAATTTAAGACGGAAAGCACGGAGTGAAACCCTGGATTACTGCAAGGCAACACTGGTGGTTGAAAGCACAGTTAAGAATTGCACAACTCACCTTCGCCGTCCACAAGTGATCGGCAACGGGCTTCGTCGCTCTCCGCTGTGGCGTCCCTCCCTTGTGTGGCCGGTCTGTTGCCATAAATGGCGTCCATCAAATCCAACCACCGCCAGTTCTTTCTGTGGACCCCACTCCGGCTGTTGTGGTCCTTCACTTTGCGGTAGTCACCACGCAGTTTCTTTAACTTTGCGCGGCACTGCTCGGCGGTGCGGTCGAACCCCAGCTCCTTCATGCGACCAGAAATCACAATAAAGGTCTTCTGGTTGCGCACGGCGCCATCCAGGTCCCGTTGTATGTCCTCCTCGCCGACAATTCCAAGGAGGGCTTCGACTTCGCCGTTACACCAATTTTCGGTCGACATTTTTGGCCAAGAGTCCGCGAAGCACGTCCTGAACAACTGTTCATCAGAGATGAGATCATCAGAGATAGTTCGCTCTTTCGCGGGCTAGCCAGAGTGGCACATTTCACGGACCAATCAGCAGACACGGGTGCTCAAGTCCCTCCCTACCATATCCGGAACAGTACGGGTGGTAGCTGCTCGCAAGCAGGACCGACAAATGGTCGCGGTTGGTCACGGCTCGTCACCCTTATGACGTCACCAGTGGCTATGGAAACGCGCGCATATCCGATCCGATCCTACCAGATCTGAACCATACCGTCACTGTGGAAAAGGGGCTTATGTTCTCTCCCTGGAGAACCTCCTCTCTAAGCTACGTTCCAGTCTGCAGGGTGTGTTTTTACCGGGTTTTGGTGAAAGCAGGATTTTATCGCTCTATGCAGACGATGTTATTGTTTTCATCAGGAATCAGGGGGATGTTTTAGTTAATATTATTCAAGATTTTAATGTGGCATCCGCAGCAAAGATCAACTGGACGAAGACCAGGTCCTGCTGTCGGCAGGTGGCATGGCGGTCTTCCAGTTCTTCCCCACAATTTAACGTGGAGGACCTGGGAATTTATGTTGGGAAGGAACACTTTGTTGAGAAGAACTGGGAGACCGTTTTGTTTCTACTGAGAGGTTTTTATCATGGGTGCAAACAAAAAGAAAAAAAAACAAGTTGAAGCTCCTGAATTTGATCTCAGAAGAAGAAAAGATGGAGATCTACATCAGCAGGAGGAACAAGGTGGAGGACAGAGGAGGACAGGACGTCAGAGAGGTGAGGCAGGTCAACGTCAAATCCAGACTCTGGCTCCAATACCGCTTTTTTAGACAGAAGAATGATTTAAATGCTTTTATAGAGGTCTGGTGTTTTAAGAACATTCTGGGCTGTTTGGACGACAACGAACTTCACTTTGCACAATTTTTAATCTGAAGAGATTCATTTTTTTAGCAGCTCCTTGTACAGCAGTGTGTTCAGTCTCTGTTTGTGTATGTGCATGCGCGCATATGTATGTTCACGCTGGCTCGTGTGTGTGTGTGTGTGTATGAGTGTGTTTTCATGTATATCACTCATACAAACTACGTACCAACTGTAAGCCACTTGTTGCTTCAGCACCATGGACAGCGCCACATCTTCAGGTGTGTGTGTGTGTTTCTCCATGTGCTCAGTGAGGCTGGCCTCCAGGTCAAAGTGTTGAAACAGCTCCCTCTGGAGGACAGGTGGAGAACTTCTCCTGAAATCACCTCAGCATATCAGCCAGGGGTGTTTAAAAAAATTGATTTGGCGATATATCGCGATACTACGTCACGGGATTCTCGCATCGATTCAAAATAACATCCATATCGATTTTTAATTCTGTATTTTTCGGGTAAATATCCATTGCGGCGTCTTTTTGTGCGCTGCACTTTCACTCCTGGCCACTAGTTGGCAGCACGCCACACCAGGAGCTTTTGCAGAGCCCCCAGTCCGCCTGAGCAAGAACAGCATCTCGCGAGAGCTCTCCCACGTGGCTTCTTTACGCCGTCGTCTCCAGAATTTAGTCCACACAACAGTCTCACGTGGCGGAGGAACTGGAAGACGCTCCGAGGAATATTTATAAAGCTGGAATCTGGACGCACTGTGGCTTTTACAACCAGGACGGAGGGACAGATAAGAGCCACGCCATTTGTAAAATGTGCTTTTCAAAAGTCAAATGCAGCGGAAACACCAGCAACCCACATGCATTTGAGGGACAGGCTGCGTTCCCTCCAGGTGTGTGAAGGAGCGTTACCACAGGTCCTTCCTCCCTGCTGCCATCAGAGTCTACAACCAGACCAAACACTCACCACACACTGTCCGGAGTGAATTTCCACGCCAGTTGTTCAAAAGATGCAAACTCCCCCTGTAATATAAAGGTCAGCTGTAGATTTAATTCCCCTCCCATGCCAAGTGGTAAATGCCTTGTCTTGCACAGATGGTTGGAATAGGTGGCGGTCCGCTATTGGTCCAAAAAGCCCACCTTGCAGTAATTTACAGTGTTTTCTAAGCTGTGAATAGATTGTAAGTGGTTGTTGGACTATAAAGCTTACATCTGGAACAGTAGACACATTTAGTGGCATGGGTGCAGCCAAAAGGGCAGAAAGGTTTACCGGTTGACTAGAAAGTCGTTCCATGCTAACCCATAAGCGACATTTCTCCCCAGAGGTACAGATCTTCCAGAACATCACAGGGAGTTTTACCACTCCAGATAAACCAGGATAATATACTATCCAATTTTTTAAAGAAACTGCCCCGGATAAATACAGGCAGACACTGAAATAGATAGAGGTACCTTGGAGGAATGACCACATTGCGTGAAATGATCCTGCCTATAAGAGAGATCGGTGGAGATGACCAACTTGTGAGATCCAGTTTAGTCACTTTTTTGTAAATTTAACTTATAACCTAAAAGCTCCCCAAATTGACGTAAAGTTGTAATTATATGAGGAATAGTAGACTCAGCTTTTGGCACATATAAGAGAAGGTCGTCCGCATACAAAGAGAACTTGTGCTCTGTATTGCCCCTGAGAAAACCTGTGATAGCACGATTGGATCTTATGGCTATCACAAGTGGCTCGATAGCTAAGACGGATAGCAGTGGACTGAGGGGACTGCCTTGTCTCGTCCCACAGGCCAAATCAAAAGGTGCAGAGTAGAGATTGTTGGTCAGGACTGCAGCGGAAGGGCAAGAATACAGCAACCGGATCCAAACAACGAAAGACGTCCCAAACCCAAATTTGACCAGGGTTTGAAAAAGGAATGTCCATTTGACCCGTCGAATGCTTTCTCTGCATCCATAGACAGAATGCATAGAGAAAGACAGAGGTAATGTATATAATATTACATGAATTATCTGTTGCAGAGTGTGATAGTAACCTGTCTTAAGCTACATGGCTGCTAATCGCAAATCAATAAATAGCGTGCTAGCTAACTGTTTTAATTCCAGTCAATATTGTGTTTACTTGTTATGTAAAATAAAGTAGATCATTAAGACAACTACTGGTACTCTCACCTTACATTACTCGGGTAAAGTTACATTAGATCTTTTCAGGCAGGTGTTCACATTTTCTTTTTACATTTTTATTGGCTAACGTTGGCCCTGCTGGTATTTAGTCACTTTTCCAATCATATCTTATAGTCGTAAGCCGAGTTGCTAAGTGCAAATCGTTAATGTTAATTAATTACGCAGTATCGCATGAGTGGAATGCTGCTGTGAATATCAGCACTGTGGCATTTCAGTCAAATATGCATCGTAACGTTAGGACTGCACTTTACTGCTACTTTGCATTGTGCTGTTGAGCGTTCCACTGTAATGACAATAAACTGAACCTTTAATTTGCAAATCAGAAACAATTGCATTGTGCATTATAGCAGTGATCCAGCTCCATCAAGTGGTCCTCCTGCTGTACCAATAGACCCTGCTGACTGGCCTTCTGTTTAAACTGAAAAGACACAAACAGAGTTCATTTGCAGAGGTCCACTTGCAATCGAAAGCAGCTTTACGTTCCCAAAACAGAAAGATGGACGAAGGCGTCAGCGTGATTATTTTAACAGAGTTTTAATCGATGGGGAAAAGGCGAAAAGAAGCTGGCTTATGTACTCTAGCTTGCACTGCTTCTGCTGCAAAGTGTTCTCCAAGAGAGATTACAAACTGACCAGGGAAGGTCTGAAGGACCGGAAAAATGCAATGCATGAAAAAGGTGGCGTGACGTTCTGCATCGTTTGGTGGCAACAATTCAGTCCTTAGCTGAAAGAAACACGGCTTTCAGGGGGTCCACAGACACATTAAACAAACCAGACAATGGGACTTTTCTGAAAGAGGTGGAGCTTCTGGCCAAATTTGATCCGGTAATGAAGCAGCAAGCTCTTCTCAGCCTCCACCCATAGGTGGGATGTTCTCCTGAAACATGTGAAAACCACTTTGACATCATGGGCTGAAACCAGACGGGAAAGCAGGATAAGAAGCTTTGAGGCAGTCAGGCATCAGGCTGGGCAGGTCAGAGAGGCTCTTCTGGAGGAGAGGGAAACATCTACAGACCCTGTGGTGGGGGCTGAAGCCCAGTCTTTGGCTGAGGAGATTGGATCCGAGCGTTTTTGCATTTGCGCAGCCATGTGGTATGACATTCTCAGCCAGATCCAGCATGTGAGTGAACTCTTTTGACTCTACTCTGATTGAAGCTACAATGTGTTGCATAAACAGATTGATGAAGGTCTTGCTGAAGGGTTCACAGAGGCTGAAGTTATAAGAACCGGCGTTTAAAATAATCAAGCCTGGTACCTTCAAAGACATGCTCGTCACCAAAGATACGCCGACGGGAGCAGAGTTAAAACATTCCTGCGTGAGAAAAGTAGTACTGAATTATTTCAGGAACTAAGCAAACTGAAGTCCAGGCTAATCATACAAGAGCTGACGGCACAGGTGTCCTCTCTAAGTAAAGGTTTAGAAAAGGCCCTAACTCCAGTGGTCAGTGCAGTAACTGAAAACACTCGTCCCACAGTACCTGCCTCAAAACAGCCAGCTCCAAAGCCTGAAATCAAAGGGAGGTGCCGGAAGCGTGTTGCTCAAGAAATTGAACATTGCACTCATTGTTTCAAATGCAGGAAAGGAGGGGCATCGAGCCATCGGCTGCCTCCAGAAGAGCAGTGTGTCGGGAAACTCCAGGAGGTCGCTGGGGAGGGACCACCAGTGACGACATCATCGGAGTCCCACAACACCGAGAGACTGAAACCAGAACAAGCACCATCTACTACCATGTCCCAGAGAAGCGTGTGGCACAGTTCATAGGTGGTCGGTGTATGAAAACTGTCTGTTAAATGGAGAAAAACGACAGGTGCTATTGGACAGCGGAGCACAAGTGAGCATTGTTGAAAAGTCATGGGTACAAACAGCGTTACCAAATGTGAAACTACAGCCACTGGAGACTTTACTTTCAGATCGTCCACTCAAAATCACTGCAGCAAATGGGACAGATGTTCCTTTTGAAGGGTGGATTGAAGTTCTACTCAAGATCACAAGTTCCCAACATGGGATGTTCCAATGCTTGTCAGCCAGCAAAGTGTAACCACTCCACTGCTGGGCTTCAATGTCATTCAGGAAATAATAATGGGAAACAGTGAACAAAGTGACAACATAAACTTAGTGGACTTGCTATCAGAGACTCTTAAAGTTCAGAAGTGTAATGTTGAGTCACTTATCTCTGCTGTTCACACCAAATTGACTGAAAGCGGACCAGAAAGTCAAGTCGTGAAAGTTGGAAAAAAAAAGGACTCACTCTTCGCAGTAACCAAATCTGTATGGTAAAGTGTCACATCAGATCATTTCCTGGTGGAGGTGAAATGTTTGTCGAACCATCTTTGAAAAACAGCGTACCTGATGGATTGGAGTTTTTTTCCAGCTCTCATTGATGACTGTCAAAATCCCAATCCAAAACTCAACCAAACATGACATTTTCCTAAATCCTAAAATTTTGTCAGGATTCATTGAAGATTTCTGAATGTAAACCCCTGAAATTTTGTCCTGAAAATGCCAAACCGGCCAACCAGTCATACTGTTGTACAGCTCAAGTGTCAGGCGACAGTCAAAGTGAAGAAGAAGAGACTTTCACATCTGAGATGGCATCCAAATGTGGATTTAGATCATCTTGCAGAAAGTGATCAAGAAGTTGTTCGCCAAATGCTCTATGAGCAGTCTGATGTTTTTTGCTCTTGAGGAAGGGGATATTGGGATGCATTCCTGGACTGCAGCTAAAAATCAACACCACTGACAACACACCCGTGCAACAGAGTTACAACTCCATCCCCCGACCACTCTACAAAGAGGTAAAGGAGCACGTTCACAACCTTTTAAACAGGGGTTGGATCCGGAAATCAGTTTCAGCTCATTCATCACCGCTGGTGTGTGTGCGTAAAAAGGACAGTACTTTGCGCTTATGTGTTGATTTTCGCGAGCTCAACCGAAAAACTGTACCGGAAAGACATCCGTTACCATGGATACAGGATCTCTTGGACAGTCTCGGAGGAAATACCTGGTCTTCCATCTTGGACCAGGGCAGCGCATATCATCAGGGTTTTGTGAGTGCTGCTTTTTAAGTGCTTTTAGCACGCCCTGGGGTTTGTACGAATGGGCGCGGGTTCCTTTCGGTCTTACAAACGCACCGGCCGCATTCCAAAGGTGTATGGAGGGAGTGTTAGAAGGGATCAGAGATGAGTGCTGCGTGCCTTACTTAGATGACGTACTTTGCTACTCTAAAACCGTTGAGGAACATGTAGATCATCTTCGACAAGTGCCGTGTCAAATGCGACAACATGGCATAAAACTTCGTCCAGCCAAGTGTGAACTGTTTAAAAACACCAAAAAGAGGGAAAGGACAAGTAAAGAAAGGAAACAAAAACCAACGACCTTCTCGAACACCCATAACTTGGACAAGTGAACATCAGGAAGTTTGTGTCAAAGTTTGCGGACATTCTGACCAATCCTCCCATTCCAGCCTATCCCAATTTGGATCTTCCATTTGTATTACATACAGATGCGTCCAACCAAGGCTTGGGGGCTGTCTTATATCAGAAACAAGACAACAAACTCAGAGCGATTGGCTATGGCTCTCGGACTCTCACACCTGCTGAGAAAAACTATCACTTACATTCTGGTAAACTTGAGTGCGAGGAGCACTCAAATGGGCCATCTGCGATAAGTTTCGTGACTATCTGTATTACGCTCTGACTTTCACAGTCTATACAGACGACAATCCATTCACCGATGTTCTCAGTTCCGCAAGGTTAAACGCAGTGGGGCGTAGGTGGGTTGGGGAGTTGGCAGGCTTCCAATTTCATATCAAGTATAGACCGGGGAAAAGGAATGCAGATGCCGACATGCTGTCCAGATACCACTTGGATCTCCAACAACAGATGAGGTTGGGGTTCGCTCACTCACGAACCACGCCATACCATCCACAGTGCAACCCGGTGGAGCGCCTGAATCGTACTTTACTTCAAATGCTTCGCACTCTACAGGAGGAAACGAGAAGTGACGAGAAGGAACATCTCCCGCAAACTGTCCATGCCTACAATTGCACGAGACACGAGTCAACAGGATGCTCGCCGTTCTTCCTCTTGTACGGCAGAGCTCCTCGGTTGCCGGTAGACCTACTTTTTCAAACAAACGAGACAGGGAAACACGACCATCTATGCTAAAAAGTGGGCTGACAGGATGCGTGTTGACTATAAAATCGCTGCAGAGAACAGTCAGAAATCTTCAGGCAAAGGCAAAAAGCAATACCACAAACGCATGAAAGGCGTCACTCGACAACCAGGCGACAGAGTCCTGGTTAGGAATCTCTCTGAAAGAGGAGGCCCGGGAAAATGACGTGCCTACTGGGAATCAGAAGTACACCGTGTTGTCGAACGAGTAAGTGATGGACAAAGTACAAAGTACAAGCAGAGAGAGGCAGTAAAGTCATGAGAGTGTTACACAGAAACCTGTTAATGCCAGTAAATGATTTGCCTTTGGAAGAAGAGCTGCCTGTAGTCAAAACGACAAAACGGAAAAGAGACAAAAGAATCAAAACTACTACAGACCACAATGAAACAGAGAGCAACGACTCGGACGATGAAGAAGACTACTGTTACCATTACAATCTCCGCAGTAAGATCCCAATTTAGTATGAGCCTAGAAGGTCACAGAGGAGAGCTCAACCAGCAGAAAGATTGACTTATGGCGCCTTGGGACAACCATCATACCAACCATGGACTGCAGGTGAAAGATCGCTCCTACTTCCCACTTCTGCGCCAATTGCTCAGAACCTTATGGCTTATCCATACCAAATCCAAAACCAACCTTTTGTTTACAACTGGTACACTCTCGTAAACTAAGTTGCCCGAAAGCGTGAAATGTCAGGAGACATTTATTTTAAGTAGGGGAGAGTGCAGAGGCTTGAAAATAGTTGTGAAAATATAGACTAAGTAGGTTTGTTCAAAGATGGAAATAGTTCTCTAAAACTTTTGTCAGTAACAACAACATGGTCAAGAAAACACTGTTTCCCCTCATTAGGACCGGAAAAAGGTCCCCACAAGGCACATCGTGCAGGTTTTCCTATCCTCGTGGGGACATTTGGTCCCCACAAGGATAGAAAGACACGTACACACGTACACACACACACACACACACACACACACACACACACACACACACACACACACGTAAAGACACTCAAAGTACATTTACACATGTAAAGACAGGAAACTTGGTGCTGTCCAAGGTCCTGAATTAAGATCTGAATACAGACACTAGATACGTCTTGTGCATTGATACACCTGAAAATGCAAATTACACAAACACACACACACACACACACACACTCACACACACACGTAAACACAGGACACATGGTGCTGTCCAAGGCCCTGCATTACAGTTTTTCAAACAAAAATCATTTTACAGTAAGAACCTTCAAGTTTTATAAGTTTTATTCACACACAAAGTAACTTCCATCCATCAGAGTTCAATATACTGTAAATATACTGTAAAACAAACAAAGAAAAAAAAAAAAGGAACATTGTCTGTAGCCCACAGAGCTGTGAATGAAGCTGGAGTTTCACAGCTCTCTTCTTCACTGGTCTCCCTCCTCCTCCTCCTGACTGTCCTCCTCACCTTCATGCTAACACATCCATGTCTGGTCTTCATGGTACTGAAGTGTGTTTTTGACTCATTTTGACAGCTGAACAGATGATTTTGCAGGTGATACAATGAAATGATGCCGATATGTTTTGGAGTGAACAACCATCAGACTGAGAATCGATCAATCAGTTTAGATCGACATGACATATTCACCTGGGAATTGTGCTAAATCTATCCTTACTGTGGTTAATCATTTGCAAAGATTTTCTGAGACATTGAGACGTGTACTAAGACATTTTACAGTTTTTCACAATTGCTAAAACACTAAACCCCACTGCCTGAATCAAACTCTCAGGGGCCTAAACTCAATTTTCGAATCAAACACTCTTTTGGCAAAAACTTAAACACTGTTCAGGTCCTGTGCTCAATTTGCAAAACCCATCTGCTCTTTTTTGCAAAACCTCAGACACATTCTCAGTCACTAAACACATTTCACAACATTTTTGCAAAATTGTACTCACTGATGTGATCAGACCAAGTGTGCACAAAGACAAGATGCTGGAGACTGAATCTCCAGGACCAGGACCATGCAGGAGTCTGCTTTGGTTTTGTTTGTTTTGTATTTATTTTTTTGTTATGACGGTCAATTTAGATATCACTTTGACTTAGATGCTTTGTCTTTTCCTTCTTAGCCATTGCAATAATCCTCTGTGAGAACACAGGACTCCAGTTTTCTGTTGCGTTTGTTGCCAGAAGCCTCCAGATGCCAGAAGGAGAAGGAGCTGCAGGAGTGTTCAAAATGGTGATTTTGTTCAAATCATCAACTCACTCTGCTGGGTCGACACAATTCATCTAATTTGGGGTAAAAGCGACCCAATCTGCACAAAATCTAGGGCTACCCAGGAAATGGGTTAATGGGAAAATAACCCAGCAGGTTTAAAAGTGAGGACTGCTGCTGTGTCCTCAGTGATTTCATGTAGAGTCTAATGAACGATCTGAGGTGAAGATGTTTCTACCTGCTGTGTGTGAGATCTGAACGCAGAGTGTGGTTTTAATCACAAGAGAACTGGTTTTGAGGCGATAATTCCATTTTGACAGAAATGTCTGAGGTTTTTGTGAATGTAGTGTGGATTTTTGGATTTGTGTTGAAGGTTTTGAGAAAATGGATGGAGGTTTCAAGAAATGTGTTCTAGCAATTGTGAAAAACTGTAAATGTGATGACATGAATGAGAAATGCCGTTCTGTTGTGAGCAGCTACAGGGTAGTTTGGAGATTTGTCCGTGTTGTTTGGAAAATGTCATTTCGGTTTCAAGAAATGAGCCAAACCAGTGGAGGAAAACTGTAAGATCTGAAAACAGATACTAGATACTTTTTGTGCATTGATACGCCTAAAAATGCAAATTACACACACAAACAAAAACGCATCCACACACACACACACGTAAACACAGGACACATGGTGCTGTCCAAGGTCCTGAAGTATGATCTGAATAGGTCCGTCGAGCAATACATCCTACATGGACCATACGAGTTCCGACACCAGTGGTATCAACACGATGCATGGAGGCTCTGACACGATTACACTGCACCCTCAGTCCTCTGGCTTGGAGAAGGGCCTTCATCATTCGATAGACACAGTGAGGCTGCCTCCGTTTACAGTTTCTCTCCACTGGTTTGGCTCATTTCTTGAAACCGAAATGACATTTTCCAAACAACACAGACAAATCTCCAAACGACCCTGTAGCTGCTCACGACAGAACGGCATTTCTCATTCATGTCATCACATTTAAAATGTCTTAGTCCATGTCTCAATGTCTCAGAAAATCTTTGCGAATGATGAAGCACAGTAAGGATAGATTTAGCACAATTCCCAGGTGAATATGTCAAGTCGATCTAAACTGATGGTTGGTTTGTTGGTTGGTCTGTTAGCAACATTACGGAAAAAGTAATGGGCGGATTGCGATGAAACTTAGTGGAAAGGTGGGTCTTGGGCGAACTTAGAATCCATTACATTTTGGTGATGATCCGGATCACTGTCTGGATCCAGAAATGTTTTAAAGGATTCTTTCTCATTGAGAGATAGGGAGTCTTTCACATAGTTGGGCATAACTCAACAATAAATGACAAGGAGGCTCAGCAAGAAATTACAGTAAGTTCTTCAAGGACTCTGAGAGAGATCAGCTGCTGATCCAGATCAGGAAGTATTCCAGATACCAGGATCCAGAACAGACAGAAATAGGGGGGTTCCAGAGTGTCGGTCACTGTGAGGAAACACACTGAGATATGAACAAGCAGCAAACAGCTTTCTCCCAGACGTTGTTGTATGAATGAAGGACTGGGCCCAGGTAGAAAGGTAGATGAGGAACATTTCAATGATCCTCTGCCCTAAAAGACAAAACATCTGAACATTCTGACTGTCAGAGCTCACACAATGTCAAAAGGACAAAGCATTTTGAGGACATTGACCATTTTTTTGAGAAAGAAATTTAGTTTGTCCACCTGAGTGAACTGTTTTGGCAGAGATCTGCTCTCTGACAGGTGAACCGTGGTTCTGCTGAACCGTCCAGGTGGTTTTCGACAAGAGAACCAAGAGAACTGAGAACGTCCGGTCTGTTTTGAAAAATGAGCCGAAGCTGTTGAGAAGGATCTTTACATTTTGGAGGCTCTGACTGTTTATATGGGAAAGAAATGAAGCTTTGAAACATGTGTGAACAGTTTTGAGAGAGAGATGAGCTTTTGCAAGTGAACTCTGGTGTTGAGCTGAACTGTGAGACCGTTTTGCCAAATGATCTTCGAGTTCTGAAAATGTCATTTCAGTTTCAAGAAATGAGCCAAAACCAGTGGAGAAAAACTGTAATCTCTCTCACACACTGATCCAGCTCGTCTCCTGTCATCCTGCTGTATAACGCCTGTGCTGAGAGATTCAGCTCAGCCATGCGTCGGTATACCGTGCGTCGAGACACCCTCAAAAGTTTGGCGATGCATGGAACAGAGAGATTAAGCTCCAAAAGGTTTGCTGAGGTACTCCGGGGATACGAGCATTCGCCGTCGCCCAGCTGGTCCTTGTTCCATCTGCACAACTGTAATGTGTCCTCTTGTCCTTTTCCCAAACTGTGTCGGTTCATCTAAAATATAAATTCTATGATACAGCGACAATTATTGACATAATGCCTGAAGAGATTCTCAAGTGATCTGTGAAACATTTTCATATTATGTTAACTGTACCACGTCATTGTATTTCTCCTCATGTTCATTGCTGTTAGAAAGCATGCGGAATTATTCCTGATGCGGCGGCTGAGCTATAAAGAGTGCAATATTCCTCAGAGTACATGAGTACAAGTGCAGAGTACAAGTAGTGAGTAATACACTCACCGACGCGCCATTGTTTCCACCTGCGGCTGCCATTGTCGGCGGGCTGAACGTCCACAGCACACACACGTCTTCCTGTTTGCTGCAGAGCGGGACCCGATTGGCTGGATGCCGAACGATTGAACTCAGGGGTCGATTGCTTCTCTTCGGTCGCCCGGATGTTGACCGCGGATTTCTGACACTGAATTTCGGACACTGAATTTGACACTTCGGGCCGTTATTTTCACGGCACAGCGCAGAGATCGCAAACCGGCGGGCAGGGGCAGGGGAGCGGAAGATCTGATGATAATTCGTCTGAGAAAACCTCACAGGCAGGCTTCCAGCTTGTCAGTGCCATTAAGATCACTGACGGAATAAATACTTTCTTTTGGTTCGTTTTGGTTCATATGCGCGCATCTGAACAGGGAGCGAGCTCCGACAGCAGACAATCAGACAGACGGCCAAGAATATCAAGCAAATCCCAAAAGACAATGAAAAGAGGCATAATGAAGAGATATAAGGCGGAAGAAGCTTCAGCAGTGACACAGGAGGTCAGTGAGGGGGAGTCGGATGGCGGAGACGCGTCGGACATCAGCGATCTTGACTGGAGTGAAGAGGAGGAACGTTCTGAATCAGAGTCAGAACAGCCGCGGGACAAACAGCAAAAAAAAAAAAAAAAATGTAATCCTGCTGCCCCGAAAATGCCCGACCGACCTCCAGCTGCTGCGCGGTCCAGCGCATGGAAGCGCTCACACGTCACCTCCAGGTATAGAGAATTACTGGAGGCTGCTGTCAGTTTACAACTAAATAATAATAATTTAAAATGGTGTAAAAAAAATAAATAAACTACTGTAATAAAATTCAACAGAGGGGCCAGTTACAGATTCAGGTAAAATATTATATCCTCCATCAAAGTACAGCAAACCAAGTGTTTTTCGTTTCCAAAAATTATTTTTAGAACGAACATATTTTCTGAATAAATCCCTTTGTCCTGTGGAGCCTGCAGTCCCAGAATCAAATGAGCAGAGTCAGGACGGACTTATTTTACTCATTTTAATATGTTCTTGATCATTATTGACGGTTAATAACACAACCGTTTTGTGTGTGTTGGTGTGTGTGTGTGTGTGTGTGTGTGTTTATCAGGGAAAGGACTGCACAGAGCGTGAGTGAGTGGTGACGCTGCGCAAATGCGCACTGTAGAAAGTTTCGAATACATTTTAAAACCTGATTTGAGGCATTAATAAAGCAGACATGAGGCATGAAAAGGTTTGCTGATCCTCTTGACTTCATATTTTGATTATTTATCTTAATTTCTAATACATTATAACCCGTTGGTGTGCTCCGGCGCAAAAAACACTGCAAAATGTGTGCCGGTCTGGCTGAGCGCTGCGGCCTTTGGAGGGGGGGTTAAGAATGCTGGCTGTTCTCGTGTTTACAGACACAGCGTTGCACAGAGAGGGCTGCGCCTCTAACCGTTTTCGCCCATGACCGAAGCCGAAATCAAGGGAAAATAAAATAATAAGGAATGGTAAAACGAAAGAGACGACGAAAAGGAGGCCAGCTGAAAAAAAAAAAAAATAAAGAAACCCAAAAATGCGCGTTCTGTAGCACCACGTTTTGACCGCTGTTGGTCTTCTCCAGACAAAACAATGAATAAATAGATAAATAAATAGAATAAAATAAAGGAACTGCAGTAAGTGTGTTGAGAGTCAGTTGTCTGTGACTCCATAGCTTCAAACTTCAATTTTCAAATCACAAAGGTTGACTCTCTTCTGGCAGAGCTGGCGGACTGTTCATGTTGGTGAAGGGATGTCGTGCATTACACAGAAGGCGTTCTGTTCTGCAGGGGGTCGGGGGTTCATATTCATATTTAATCAATAAGTAATCTGTATACACATGTGCATACAATAAAGTCGGTAAGTCTTTCGAGGTACAAGACAGATTCATTTAATATTTATGTGAATCTGAACCTGACTTGTGACACAAAGAAGCAGAAATAAGTTTAATTCTATCTCAGATGGTCTGGGATGTAGCAGAGCAGCCAGGAAATCAAATGTATTTCATCATGTTAATTTAGCAGTGAGCTTGGCTGCAGTGCAGTTAAAAATGAGGAGAGGTGTTCATTTGATTGGTCAAATTATGCTCAGCTGGGTAAAAACCCACTTTCTCTCCTCCCTCTTGCGCCACCTGCCCCGGTGGGCGGGACGGAGGCGGGACCGCCCCGCTCCGCGCCAGTTCACGAAATTAGCAAAATGTTGTGGACACGCCCCGTCGACGTCTTGCCCGCCACAGCCCGCCTCGACCGCGCACAGACTGGGCGCAGTTCACCAATTTAGAGACCTTCGAATTTTTTTACGCTGAATTTTTTTGAGACATTGAATTTTTTTTGCAATGAATTTTTACACAGTTGAAAGAAATCAGCGCTGGAAATTCAAATGCTTTTTAAAATGCAAAGTCTGATTTCAACGCAAAAATAATTCAGTTCTAAAAATTCAAATGTCAAAACCAGATGGCCCAGATTTACTTCCATATTTTTAAAATCTCTTCCCCTCAATACAAGTCCAAGGCCCATCCAAGATGGCCGCCACGCTGCTCAATGAGTCTGTTTCTATATCTCTATGCTGGAGAACAGTCAAATCTGTTGGCCAACCAAAAACTATACAAGGAACTGGATTTTTTTTTTTTTTTACGGAGTTTTTCCAGCAGGGGGCAGCAGAGAGTGCCTCACACACACTGCTGCTGTTCTCCGTGAGTTTGGAGAAACACAACAAACAAACAAACAAACAAACAAAAAAAGACAATACTGGAAGAATATAATGTGTGTGTGCAGTTTGCTTTTCCTGAAAAAGGATGAATAAAAAAGACGAGACAATGAAAAAAAGGAAATTCATCTTCAGTTTGTACTCATTTTAATCTGCATGTATTTTCTTCTTTTTACACCTATTGTTTTTTTTTTTTGTAATCATTCTTTTTCTATTATTCTTTTTTGGACTCTTCTTTTTTCCACATTCATTTTTATATCAGTTTTTTTATTTTACATAATTGTTATATATTCCTTTTTTCATAGATTTGTTTTTAATATTTTTATACTGTTTTCATTTTTCATATTTATTCCTCTTTTTACAGATTTATTTATTTATTTATTTATTTATTTAATGTTATTTTTTTAAATTGAGCAATTCAAATTAAATATATATTTGCAACAAGCATACAGGGCTCAGTTTTTATGATTATTATTATTATTCCCATCCCACCCAGAAGGAACATTCACACACATAGACAAACAAAACAAAAAAAAAGGAAAACTACACGAAAAACGACACGAAGCAAAAGCAAAACCTCTAATTTTATTGTGCATATATTTGTCTTTTCTTTACAATTTTTTTTCTATTTTTGTTCTTATTTTGTTTATATATTCTTCTTTGTTTTGTTTTGTTTTTTTATAAATTTTTTCCGATTTTTATTCTTATAATATTTTGTTTTTTTTTTCTCTTTTTTACACATTTAGTTTCGACACTCATTTTATTTTTTAAAGATTCCTCTTTTTTAAACCTTTATTTGTCTTTTTTTTGCTCACTTTATTTTGTAATTATTCATGTTTTTTACACATTTATTTTCCTATTTCTTGCATGTTTTATTTTGAATATATTTGTCTTTTTTTTACAATTTTTTTCTATTTTTATTCTTATATTGGTTATATATTCTTTTTTTAACATTTTTTTCTCCCTATTTTTATTCTTATAATATTTTGTTATTTCTCGTTTGACACATTTATTTTTTTGTTTTTGCACTTATATATATTTTTAAACACTCCTCTTTTTTACACATTTATTTTCCTCTTTTTACACTTATTTTTTAAAAATATTCCTCTTTTTACACATTTATTTTCGACAATCATTTTATTTTTGAAATATTCATATTTTTTTAAAACCTTATTTGTCTGTTTTGATGCTCACTTTATTTTGTAATTACTCATGTTTTTTACACAATTATTTTCTTATTTTTTGCATGTTTTATTTTGCATATATTTGTCTTTTTTATAATTTCTTTCTATTTTTATTCTTATCTTATATATGATTTTTTTTAACAATTTTTTTTCTATTTTTATTCTTATAAATATTTTTTTCATTTCACGTTTTACACATTTATTTTTCTGGTTTTGCAGTTATATACATTTTTAAACACCCCTCTTTTTGACACATTTATATTCCTCTTTTTACACATTTATTTTCGACATTCATTTTATTTTTTAAATATTCCTCTTTTTTTAAACCTTTGTCTTTTTTTACTCTCACTTTATTTTGTAATTATTCATGTTTTTTACACATTTATTTTCCTATTTCTTGGCTTATTTTATCGTGCATATGTTTGTCTTTGTTTACATTTTTTTTCTATTTTTATTGTTATTTTGATTATATATTCCTCTTTTTTACACATTTTTTCCTATTTTTATTCTTATATTTTGTTTTTTCTCGTTTGACACATTTATTTTTCTGCTTTTGCACTTCTATATTTTTTAATATCCCTTTTTTACACATTTATTTTCCTTTTTTTCTTATTTTATATTGCATATATTTGCCTTTTGTTTTACAATTCTTTTCTATTTTTATTCTTATTTTGTTTATATATTCTTCTTTTTTGTACATTTTTTTCCTATTTTTATTCTTACAATATTTTGTTATTTCTTTGTTTTCCACATTTATTTTCCTGTTTTTACACTCATTTTCTTTTTAAAAATGACCATTTTTACGTATTTATTTTTCTATTTCTACACGTATTCAAATCTTTCTCTTTTTTCACACCTTTTTTTTATTTTCACATATCGATTTTTTCTTGTCCTAATATTTATTTCTCTGTTTTCCACATTCATTTCCTTCCTTTGTAACAGATGTTAGACGACAGATGAGCAAAAAAAAATTAGTCCAAGTTTGCGGTGATGAGGAGGTCACTACAGGGCGACCCCTGCTGGTCATTTTTTGCAACTACTTTGATGGAGAGCGGAGCTTCAAACTGCTGTTCAGAGTCCAACAATTAGAACCACAGATCCAGTAAAGCACGGAGTTCTCATGTGTGCATAGTAGTAATCAAACTACTATGAGTGTTTTTTTTTTGTTTGCTTGTTTCTGGAGTTGCTTATTTACCTTTTTCTTCTTTTATTTTTCCTTTTTATTAATATTATTTTTCACTTTTATCCTCATTTTATTCTATTTTCCTCTTTGTTTCTCTTTTATCTTCATGTTTTTTTTGGAATTTTATCTTCATTTTTTCTCTTGTGTTCTGTTTTCTCTCAATACAAGTCAGTAGAGACCCATCCAAGATGGCCGCCACGCCGCCAAGTGACGAATCTATTTCTATATGTCTATGCATGGAGGGCAGTCCAATTTGTTGGCCGACCAAAACCTATCCAAGGAGCTTGGCCGAGGCTGAATCCTGAGTCCTTCATGTCGGCATGAGAACATTCAGATCAGAACGTCAAATCCAGACTCTGGCTCTAATACCGCATTTTGTTTTTTTTTTTTTTTAGACAGAACAATGATTTAAACGCTTTTATAGAGGTCTGGTGTTTTAAGAACATTCTGTGCTCTTAGGAAAACAACGAACTTCATTTTTGCACCATTTTTTTAGGCTGGCCTCCAGGTCAAAACTGTTGAAGCGGCTCCCTCTGGAGGACAGGTGGAGAAGTTCTCTTGAAATCACCTCAGTGTATCAACTGTTCATTGTTCTTTTTTTCTGCTTGTTTGAGACGCGTGAACATGAAATCTTCAGGATTTATTTTGTTCCTTTCAATGTATTTTTCCCCCTTTTCAAGTTTTATGCATGAAAAAACTATATTGAGAAATAATGAAGTGAATGAATAAAAGATTGAATAAAGAACTAAATCAATAAGAGCCATGGAAACCAGCTCCAGTCTCCAGTCATGACAGTGACTCAGCAGTTTTTCATGCAGTGCGCACGGCTGAAGAAATGTCGTCTCTCGAGAAGCAAGAGGCGAAATTGGAAAAAAAACAAATTTCACAGTGCGAGTCACAAGCCTTTCGTGGATTTATGGTGAAGATTTCATGCCTGTAGGATCATCCATGCAGCCACGGCGAGTGCGTAAAGATGTGTGAACTTTTGGATTCAGGCGAGAAAATCTCTCTCCAAAATGCATTGGAGCGGATGGGAGAAACTCCTGCACTCTCCTCAAACAAATGCGTCTGGAGAGAGAACCGTTTGCGATAGAGACAAAGCGACTTGATTGTGAGCGTCGCCACAAAAATCCCTACGTTTTGAGGTATAATTTGTGAAGATTGAGCCAGAAATGTGGCCGTAGAAACGAGAGAAGCGTATGTGTTTGGTTTGAATCCAGAGCCTCCCTCAGTCTAACTGCTAGTGTTGCCATGACAACGGACAGATTTTCTCTTCACATGCTTTCTTCCGGGGAGACATGAGCTGTTGCTAGGCAACGCGGTTTTTTTTTTAGAAGCCAGTTGCCTAGCAACCATGAAGGGAAGCTGTGACATCATCTTCCTTTCATGTTCCAGTGGCTTTGATGTCCCTCCCCAGCTGCTCACAGAGCCAGAGGCCGCCACAGGCCGTCAGAGCTCAGAGAGAGAACATCGGGAAAACTTGACTGTCTGGGAATTTCACCTTCAACATGTTTTTTTGTCAGTGGGCTTTTAACAAGCTGAGTCAGCGCTACACAGCCGTGGTGGGACCGAAGCAACGCGAGGCTGTTCAGTCTGAGCAGCAGGACGGTTCCTC
>NC_043766.1:107500-175000 GCF_902148845.1 Salarias fasciatus
ATCGGGATCCAAAAACTCAAAACTCTCAGCGGGATAGAAAACACAAGTCATAAGTCATTCGTCTTAGGGTGGGGGGAGGGAGAGAAAAGGAATGGGTGGGGAGGTGCACCGGCTGAGAGGGAAAAGTGGAGATCTAAAAAGAAAAGGCTGCAGGATGTCAGTCAAAACGCCACAAACAGCCGATAACGAGCACACACACACACACACAGTGTGTGATGAAGAAAGAGACAGAACAACCAGTGGCAAAGCCAGAGAGGTCAAGAGAGGGCACTCAGGCTCCGCCCACCACCACACCCACACAGAAAAAAAAACACAAAATAAAGACAAAGAACTAACATTGCATGTGCTTCATTTTCCATCAATAATAAATAATATCATCATAAATAAAACACCTATAAAGAAAAACAGGACAGTAATGAATAGATGAAGATGGTTAAAAACAGTCAGTAAAATGCTGTATTTCATGGTGTAATGCTAAGATGCTCTTTCTGTTTCGTTCAGTTGAAAAATGTGCGCAGACTCTCATTTTGAAAAAGAGAAAAAAGGGAAAAAGAGTATTTTAAGTTCACCTTCGCGTTAATTTAAATTCATGAATTATAAAATGAATGAATATTAATTCAATTCATTTTTTTAAAAATAATTCTGTTGAACCCTGGTTGAAAAACAATGTCTGGCTTTCATTAGTTAAATTTAATAGAATTTTTATTGTTTACTACTTTTGTATTCTATTTAGTCGTTTTTAGTGTGGCTTCAACTGAGAGGTTTTTATCATAAAAATGTAAGAAACTGGATGAAAAACAGAGTTTTGGTTCACAGTCAAATTTCACACAAACAGCAACGCTTTGGCTGCTTTTGGTTTCTTCCACTCACACAATAAGAGCGCTCAGCTCTTCTGTGTGAATTTCAAGATAAAATCCAAGTTCTTTTAAACTTCTTCATAAATGCAGGATTTGTTTTGTTCCTTTAAATGTAGTTTTTTCCCTTTTCAATTTTTATGCATAAAGAAATGAATAAAAAAAAATAATGAAATGAATGAATAAAAAATTGAATTGATTTATATAAATAACTCCTCCATATCCACTGTGAGCTCCGAGCTGAGAGCAGCCATGACAGTCTGCAGCTGCGCTGCTGTTGCCGTGGAAACCAGCTCCAGTCTCCAGCCATGACAGTGAATCAGCAGTTTTTCATGCAGTGCGCACGGCTGAAGAAATGTCGTCTCTCGAGAAGCAAGAGGCGAAATTGAAAAAACAAATTCACAGTGTGAGTCACAAGGCTTTCATGGATTTATGGTGAAGATTTTATGTCTGTAGGATCATCCATTCAGCCACGGCGAGTGTGTAAAGATGTGTGAACTTTTGGATTCAGGCGAGAAAATCTCTCTCCAAAATGCATTGGAGCGGATGGGAGAAATTCCTGCACTCTCCTCAAACAAATGCGTCTGGAGAGAAAACCGTTTGAGATAGAGACAAAGCGACTTGATTGTGAGCGTCACCACAAAAATCCCTACGTTTTGAGGTATAATTTGTGAAGATTGAGCCAGAAATGTGGCCGTAGAATCGAGAGAAGTGTATTTTTTTTGGTTTGAATCCAGAGCCTCCCTCACTCTAACTGCTAGTGTTGCCATGACAACAGCTACATCAAAGGCGGTAGTGTGCTGCCACAGGAAGATGAAAGCAGGGTCAGACTCCGTCTTCACCACTTCCCTTCAGTGTCTACCAGTTGCTGGAAGCACTCCTCAAATCAACGCGCCTCTTCAACGATTGGCTTACTTCAGAGCAAAATGCTACTTTTGGGTTTGTTTCTCGGTACTGCCGTCACGCAGACGGTCAGAGCTTTGACCTCTCGTCTCACGGAGGCTGGCAAACACTCCGGCGGAACAGGCGAGCCTTCACCTGGGAAGCCGCCGTGTTGTGAAGCACAGAAGGAAGAACCGATAAAATCCATCTGCAGGTTTGCCAACGGAGATCGCAACTGTTGGTTGAATTCCACACTGCAGGCTGGCCTGAACTTGGATATTGTCGAGACCAAGCTGCTTTGTCAGCCACCTGAGCTTCTGGCACGGCTGTCAGGCACTCCAGAATTCGCAAGGCTGTTTTTAAGAGCCCTCCATGAGTCAGAACGAGAGTTCAGTTCATCAGATCTCCTCCCAGCCCTGACTGAATTAAGCGAGACGATCCCATCGCTCGCGCTGGGGAGACACAACGACGCTGTAGACGTAGTCCAGCATCTCCTCGGCTGGTTGAACAGGTGTGGCGTTCAGTCGAGTCTTCAGGTCCAGAAAGCGACGACGTGTCCCAGCTGTGGGGAGACGGCGACAGAAAGCACCAACCTGGAAAGCATCGTCTTCCTAACAGCAGGTTCTAGAGACGAGTCCATCGCTTCTCTCTTTGACCACACCCTCCATGAGCGGCACGGCACAGGACCGTGCGGCAGATGCGGCAGCCCCCCGGGGGAGACAAGGAGCTTCTGCAGCCGTCCAGACGTTCTGACACTGAGTTTGAGCCGAACAGAGAGCTCCATATTCTGCAGACCAGACGTGACTGCGTCTGAATTCATAGAGCTGCCTCTGTCCGAGGACCAGAAGCAGGCGTACGTCCTCTCCTCCGTCATCTGCCACTGGGGGTCTGCCACCGGTGGTCACTTCTGGTCATACCTGTTCAAAGGAGAGGAGACCGTTAAAGCTGACGACCAAAACATTTCTGTGGAAGCAGATCGCTTCCCGCGTGACATTGATCGGAATGGAATCATCTACTTTTATGAAAGGGTGAATGAGAAGACAAGGCCACCTCTGGAGCCTCAGCCAGTCCTCCAGGCTGGAGGTTTCAGAACTCTGAGGATCCTCCACCAGGATGTAGGTTTAAACTCTTTTGGGTCAAACACTGAGTCCCAGAGACCAGACCACATCTGCTCCTCTGGGATGGCTCCCGGACTTCCACATCCCGGACCAGCTGAAAGGAGGACTCCAGCCATGGTGTCCAGGGTTCATTCCCTCTTATCACGGCTGATCATGGAGCCTGTACGTGTGTTGAGCCGGACCGGAGCACAGATGCTACTGTGGATCCTGTCGTACTGTAAAGAGTTACTGTTACTCATCATAATCTGGGCTTTAGTGAGAGCCGTCCGGACTTTAGTCGGGTCTCTAGTTAAGGCACTGGTGAGATTTCTGACATGGATGTGAAGTGGTTTAAATTGAGCTTGAACAAGGACAAGAAGTGTAATGACAGGGTTAGGGTTAGGGTTAGGCATGGCTACTCGGGTTAGACACAAGGTCTCTTTTGGTTTTGGGGGATTCCTCTTAGGGTGGGGGGAGGGGGAGAAAAAAGAATGGGTGGGGAGATGCACAGGCTGAGAGGGAAACTGGATACCTTAAAAGAAAAGAGCTGCGCAGGATGTCAGTCAAAACGCCACAAACAGCCAATAGCGAACACAAGAAAAAGACGGAACAACAACCAGTGGCAAAGCCACATTTTTAACTACGTTTCACTGTTGCATCCGTTACTTCCCAGCCCGGGTTATCAAGTACTTGTAATTTGATATAAATTACTATAAAATGATAGAGCAACAAAATACTCTGCAAAATATTATGTTATGGGTCAGAAATTGTGAAATCAAAGCATTGCTAACCACAGCTAAAACCACGGTGAAGGTATGACCAATAATAAAACAGTTCATTCATTTACAACCATTAAAAATCACTTAAAAGGAGCACGAATACACAACAAATAATCATCAGTAAGTTCACGTAGATATAGATTATTTTGTTCAAAGGACCTTGTAAAATTAGAGAGGAACTTATTTTTTGTTCCGTGTATTCATATCGTTGCTCGGGGGACCACATTAAGGGACGCACGCGTTAAAAGGCCCAAGAGGTGCTGTGCATGAGAAGCCTGCAGGAGATAACTCACAACATGTTTGTTTAAAGCAACACTAAGGAACTTTCAGTTTTTGTTGATTTTGGCGGCGCCAGTGGACAAAAGCGGTAGTGTTTTGCCTGACCGAATACTATAGTTCCCATGAGGACGAGCGCGTGGCGTCGTAAAATGCTGCTCCCGGTGGCGTGCTGTCGGACTGAACTCACCTTCATTTGTTTCCAATGGCATTCCAGTGGCTTAACAATGTTATATCATGATGTGACGCATGCCGTAAAGCAGTCCGCACATTTGGATTTTTTAGTGTGCAGGGTTCCTACCACCCTCCTCACAGCTGCTCAGTCCAAGTGAAAGCAACACTGACGCCCTCAGGCCGTGACAGAGGGGTCATTCAACTAGTTGTAAGTCGATGTATCATCACTAAAGATATTAAAATGTTTTATTAAGTTTGAAAAGTTCCTTAGTGTCGCTTTAAAGACAAAATCCATCCATCTTCCACCGTTTATCCGGGACCAGGTCATGGGGGCAGCAGTCTCAGCAGAGATGCTCAGACTTCTCTGTCCAGACGCTTCCTCCAGCTCTTCCGGGAGGATCCCAAGGTGTTCCCAGGCCAGCCGTGAGACATAGTCTCTCCAGCGTGTCCTGTTGGTGGGACAAAGCTCATGACCAGAGGTGAGGGTGGGAACGTAGATTGACCGGTACATCCAGAGCTTCGCCTTTCGGCTCAGCTCCTTCTTCACCATGACGGACTGATACAACGACCGCATCACTGCGGCCGCTGCACCGATCCGCCTGTCAATCTCACCTCCATCCGTCCCTCACTCGTGAACAAGACCCCAAGATACTTAAACTCCTCCACCTGGGCCAGAGTCTCTCCACCGACCTGGAGGGGGCAAGCCACCTTCTTCCGGTCGAGGACCATGGCCTCGGATTTGGAGGTGCTGATCCTCATCCCTGTCGCTTCATGCTTGGCTGCGAACCGCCCCAGTGCATGATGGTCCAGGTTCGATGGAGCCAACAGGACAACATCATCTGCAAAAAGCAGAGATGAAATCCTGTGGTCCCCACACCGGACCCCCTCCGGCCCCTGGCTGCACCTAGAAATTCTGTCCATAAAGATTATGAACAGAACCGGTGACAAAGGGCAGCCCTGCCAGAGTCCAACATGCACCGGGAACAGGTCCGACTTACTGCCGGCAACGCGGACCAGACTCCTACTCTGGTCATACAGAGACCGGACGGCCCTTAACAAGGGGTCTGTATTCCTGTAGCACCCCCAACAGGACACCACAAGGGACGCGGTCGAACGCCTTCTCCAAATCCACAAAACACATGTGGACTGGTTGGGCGAACTCCAATGAGCCCTCGAGCCCCTATGGAGGGTCTAGAGCTGGTCCACTGTTCCGCGACCAGGATGAAAACCGCATTGTTCCTCCTGAATCCGAGGTTCGACTATCGGTCGAATCCTCCTCTCCAGTACCCTGGAATAGACTTTCCCGGGGAGGCTGAGGAGTGTAATCCCCCTATAGTTGGAGCACACCCTCCAGTCCCCCTTTTTAAACAGGGGGACCACCACCCCGGTCTGCCAATCCAGAGGCACCGTCCCCGACCGCCACGCGATGTTGCAGAGACGTGTCAACCAAGACAGTCCCTGCACATCCAGAGACTTAAGGTACTCAGAGCGAATCTCGTCCACCCCCGGTGCCTTGCCACTGAGGAGCTTACCGACCACCTCGGTGACTTCAGCTTGGGTGATGGACGAGTCCACCTCTGAGACCTCAGTCCACCTCTGAGACCTCAGTCCACCTCTGCGACCTCAGCCTCTGCTTCCTCCACGAAGACGTGGCGACGGGATTGAGGAGGTCCTCGAAGTATTCCTTCCACCGTCCAACAATATCCCCAGTTGAGGTCAGCAGCCCCTCTTCTGATGTAAACTGTAGTGGAGGAAACCTGGTTGGGGTTAGGGCTAGTCCCGGAATTATCTTCCGTTCATGGTTAGAACCCCGTGGCAACTGAATACGCCCATTCTAAACATATACAAACTATAAACAAACTTTGTGGCCTTTTCTACATAAACAGTGTTGGCGGAGACCTGCTTTCCCCTCCTGAGGCGCCAGACGGTTTGCCAGAATTTCTTCGAGGCTGACCGATAGTCCTCCTCCATGGCCTCCTGAACTCCTCCCAGACCCGAGTTTTTGCCTCCACAACCACTCGGGCTGCAGTTCGCTTGGCCTGCCAGTACCCGTCAGCTGCTTCTGGAGTCCCATGAGCCAACAAGGCTCAGTAGGACTCTTTCTTCAGCTGGACGGCTGTCCTTACTTCCTGTCTCCACCACCGGGTTCGAGGATTGCCGCCACGACAGGCAACGGAGACCTTACGACCACAGCTCCCAGCAGCTGCTTCCACAATGGAGGTGGAGAACACGGTCCACTGGGACTCAATGTCCCCAGCCTCCCTCGGGACGTGAGAGACGTTCTCCTGGTCCTCCAGGACCAGGATTCCCCACCCCTGCTCTAGATGGTTCAAACTAGCTTTCGGGGTTAAAACTGTCTTTAGAGGGGATTGAAACTGTCTGTAGAGGGTTAAAACTGTCTTTTGGGGGGTTAAAACTGTCTTTTGTGGGGATTGAGACTGTCTCTAGATGGTTAAAACTGGGTTTGGGGGGGGTTAAAACTGTCTTTTGGGGGGATTAAAACTGTCTCCAGATGGTTAAAACTGGCTTTGGGGGGATGAAAACTGTCTCTAAATTGTTAAAACTGGGTTTGGGGTTAAAAATGTCTTTTGGGGGGATTGAAACTGTCTGTAGAGGGTTAAAACAGTCTTTGGGGGGGGTTAAAACATGCCTTTAAGGGGGATTGAAACAGTCTGTAGAGGGTTAAAACTGGCTTTGGGGGGATGAAAACTGTCTCTAAATTGTTAAAACTGGGTTTGGGGTTAAAAATGTCTTTTGGGGGGATTGAAACAGTCTGTAGAGGGTTAAAACTGGCTTTGTGGGGGTTAAAACTGTCTTTTGGGGGGATTGAAACTGTCTGTCAAGGGTTAAAACTGGCTTTGGAGAAATGAAAACGGTCTCTAAATAGTTAAAACTGGGTTCGGGTTTAAAACTGTCTTTTGGGGGGAATTGAAACTGTCTGTAGAGGGTTAAGACTGTCTTTGGGGGATGAAAACTGTCTCTAAATGGTTAAAACTGGCTTTCGGGGTTAAAACTGTCTTTTGGGGGGATTAAAACTCTCTCCAGATGGTTAAAACTGGGTTTCGGGATTAAAACTGTCTTTTGGGAGGATTGAAACTGTCTCTAGAGGGTTAAAACTGTCTTTAGGTGGGATTGAAACTGTCTCTAGAGGGTTAAAACTGTCTTTAGGTGGGATTGAAACTGTCTCGAGAGGGTTAAAACTGTCTTTAGGTGGGACTGAAACTGTCTCGAGAGGGTTAAAACTGTCTTTAGGTGGGATTGAAACTGTCTCGAGAGGGTTAAAACTGTCTTTAGGTGGGATGTGTGTGTGTGTGTGTGTGTGTGTGTGTGTGTGTGTGTGTGTGTGTGTGTGTGTGTGTGTGTATGTGTGTGTATGTGTGTGTGTGTGTGTTTTGTGTGTGTCATTTGCATTTTCAGGTGTACCAATGCACAAAATGTATCTAGTATCTGTATTCAGATCTTAATTCAGGACCCTGGACAGCAGCAAGTTTCCTATGTTTACATGTGTAAATGTACTTTGAGTGTCATTGCGTGTGTGTGTGTGTGTGTGTGTGTGTGTGTGTGTGTGTGTGTGTGTGTGTGTGTAATTTGCATTTTCAGGTGTATCATTGCGCAACAAGTAGCTGGTGTCTGTTTTCAGATCTTAATTCAGGACCTTGGACAGCACCATGATTTACGTGTTTACATATGTAAATGTACTTTGAGTGTCTTTACGTCAGTGCGTGTGTGTGTGTGTGTGTGCGTCTGTGTGCATGCATGTGTGTGTGTAATTTGCATTTTCAGGTGTATCATTGCGCAGCAAGTATGTAGTGTCTGTATTCAGATCTTAATTCAGGACCTTGGACAGCACCATGATTCCTGTGATTACATGTGCAAATGTCTTTTGAGTATCTTTACGTGTGTGTGTCTGTGTGTGTGTGTGTGTGTGTGTGTGTGTGTGTGTGTGTGTGTGTGTGTGTGTGTGTGCGTGTGTGTGTGTGTGTGTGTGTGTGTGTGTGTGTGTGTGTGTGTGTGTGTGTAATTTGCATTTTCAGGTGTATAACTGCGCAAAACGTATCTAGTATCTGTACTCAGTTCTTAATTCAGGATCTTGGACAGCACCATGATACCTGTGTTTACATATGTACATGTAGTTTGAGTGTCGTTACGTGAGTGTGTGTGTGTGTGTGTGTGTGTGTGTGTGTGTGTGCGTTTTGTGTGTGTAATTTGCATTTTCAGGTGTACCAATGCACAAAACGCATCTAGTATCTGTATTCAGACCTTAATTCAGGACCCTGGACAGCACCAAGTTTCCTATGTTTACATGTGTAAATGTACTTTGAGTGTCATTGCGTGTGTGTGTGTGTGTGTGTGTGTGTGTGTGTGTGTGTGTGTGTGTGTGTGTTTGTGTGTGTGTGTGTGTGTGTTTGTGTGTGTGTGTTTGTTGGTGTGTGTAATTTGCATTTTCAGTTGTACCAATGCACAAAAATTATGTAGTATCTGTTTTCAGATCTTAATTCAGGACCTTGGACAGCACCATGTTTCCTGCTTCCAAACGCAAATGTACTTTGAGTGTCTTTACGTGTGTGTGTGTGTGTGTGTGTGTGTGTGTGTGTGTGTGTGTTGGTGTGCATAATTTGTATTTTCATGTGTACCAATGCACAAAAACTATGTAGTATATGTATTCAGATCTTAATTCAGGACATTGGACAGCACCATGTTTCCTGTGTTTACATGTGTAAATGTACTTTGAGTGCCTTTACGTGTGTGTGTGTGTGTGTGTGTGTGTGTGTGTGTGTGTATGTGTGTGTGTGTGTGTGTGTGTGTGCGTGTGTGTGTGTGTGTGTGTGTGTGTGTGTGTGTGTAATTTGCATTTTCAGGTGTATCATTGGGCAACAAGTATCTAGTGTCTGTTTTCAGATCTTAATTCAGGACCTTGGACAGCACCATGAATCCTGTGTTTACATATGTACATGTAGTTTGAGTGTCGTTACGTGAGTGTGTGTGTGTGTGTGTGTGTGTGTGTGTGTGTGTGTGTGTGTGTGTGTGTGTGTGTGTGTGTGTGTGTGTGTGTGTTTTGTGTGTGTCATTTGCATTTTCAGGTGTACCAATGCACAAAACTTATCTAGTATCTGTTTTCAGATCTTAATTCAGGACCTTGGACAGCACCAAGTTTCCTATGTTTACATGTGTAAATGTACTTTGAGTGTCATTGCGTGTGTGTGTGTGTGTGTGTGTGTGTGTGTGTGTGTGTGTGTGTGTGTGTGTGTGTGTGTGTGTGTTGGTGTGCGTAATTTGTATTTTCAGATTTACCAATGCACAAAAATTATGTAGTATCTGTATTTAGATCTTAATTCTGGACCTTGGACAGCACCATGTTTCCTGTATTTCCATGTGTAAATGTACTTTGAGTGTCTTTACATGTGTGTGTGTGTGTGTGTGTGTGTGTGTGTGTGTGTGTGTGTAATTTGCATTTTCAGGTGTATCATTGCGCAACAAGTATCTCGTGTCTGTTTTCAGATCTTAATTCAGGACCTTGGACAGCACCATGATTTACGTGTTTACATATGTAAATGTACTTTGAGTGTCTTTACGTCAGTGCGTGTGTGTGTGTGTGTTCTGTCAAAACTGGCTGCGAGCTGGCTCCGCCTCCCATCCCCCTTAAGGAAGGAGAGGGAGCAGGTGATTCCTATCACCTGATTGATGCCCCTGGCCAGCTGGGTGGAGAGACGACCTGCTTCACAGCCTTCCTGCTTGGAGCAGGAGACGGACCAGGGGAGAGCACAGCTCTCTGGGAATGATCAGGAAAGTTGCTCTTCCTTGGATTTCACCTTGTGCAAACAACTCTTCAACTTGGATGGACAGCCGGTAAGAGTTGCAGAACAGTGACTGTTTCAAGAAGAAATGTTTGCATGCAGAAGCGCCTGGGACTCTCCAGTTGCAAACGAGAACTTTAAGTTTAATGTTTTCTTTTCATTAATATTTAATTGAGGTGATGAAGTTTAAGTTAAAATTCACTGAAAAGTAACTAAGTTAATGTATTGTGAGGAAAAGCATTTGATTTATTTGCTACCTTAAACTGATAAGTAAATTTAATATTCAGAATCTACCTTTGTTAGGATTGCTTGGTACTTTGTGGCCAGATCATTGTTAGTTCTTCTTTACTTTTGTGAAAAAGTCTAAATACTACTCCCAGGAGTAATTGGTATATTTTGTTTTCCTGAAGGTTTTTCACACACACACACACACACACACACACACACACACGTAAAGACACTCAACGTACATTTGCGATTGGAAACAGGAATCATGGTGCTGTCCAAGGTCCTGAATTAAGAAATGAATACAGACGCTAGATACTAGTTGCGCAGTGATACACCTGAAAATGCAAATTGCACACACACACACACACACACACACACACACACACACACACACACACACACACACACACACACACACACACACACATACACTCCCGTAAAGACACTCAAAGTACATCTACTGTTGGAAACAGGAAACATGGTGCTGTCCAAGGTCCTGAATTAAGATCTGAATACAGACACTACATACTTGTTGCGCAATGATACACCTGAAAATGCAAATTACACACACACATGCATGCACACAGACACACACACACACACACACACACGCACACACGTAAAGACACTCAAAGTACATTTACATATGTAAACACGTAAATCATGGTGCTGTCCAAGGTCCTGAATTAAGATCTGAAAACAGACACTAGCTACTTGTTGCGCAATGATACACCTGAAAATGCAAATTACACACACACACACACACACACACACACACACACACACACACGTAAAGACACTCAAAGTACATTTACACATGTAAACACAGGAAACATGGTGCTGTCCAAGGTCCTGAATTAAGATCTGAATACAGATACTACATAATTTTTGTGCATTGGTACAACTGAAAATGCAAATTACACACACCAACACACACACACACACACACACAGACAGACACACACACACACACACACACACACACACGTAAAGACACTCAAAGTACATTTGCGATTGGAAGCAGGAAACATGGTGCTGTCCAAGGTCCTGAATTAAGACCTGAACACAGACGCCAGATACTAGTTGCGCAGTGATACACCTGAAAATGCGACACACACACACACACACACACACACACACACACACACACACACACACACACACACACACACACACACACACACATTATTTAAATATAACTATAATTTGGCACTTCGAGAGCGCAGACCTCCGCCACAGGTCAAATCAGTCACCAACAACAATAAGAACACCATATATAATAAAAAAACATTTTATTTCTCCCCAACACAAACAATGTATGGGAGAAAGCTGTTTGTTGCATGTTCATATCTCAATGTGATGCTTCACAGTGACTGACACTCCAGAATCCCCCTATTTTTGTCTGTTCTGGATCCTCGTTTCTGGAATACTTCCGTGATCTGGATCAGCAGCTGATATCTCTTAGAGTCATTGAAGAACTTAAACTGTAAGTTTTTGCGAAGCCCCCTTGTCATTTGTTGTTGAGTTATGCCCCACTATGTGAAAGACGGCCCTATCTGTCAATAATAGAGAATCCTTTAAAAAAATTCCTGGATCCAGACAGCGATCCGGATCATCACCAAAATTTAATGGATTCTAAGTTAGCCCAAGACCCACCTTTGCACAAAGTTTCACTGCAATCCTTCCATTACTTTTTTTTCCTTAATATTGCTAACAAACCAACCAACAAACCAACAAAACGATGTGATTACATAACCTCCTTGGCGGAGGTAAATATCAGTATTTCTAATTGTGGAGGGACCCATGCGCAGGCAGCCAGGCAGAGTACAAAAAGTCCTTTATTTCCATCAGGACTCAGGAAACCAGGAAACCAGGAACACAGCTGGTGCAGGCCAGGACGCACGAACACACGGACAGACCCACGAGGAGCCGACACGACACACCAGGAGAGCAGGACTTAAATAGATGTAGACACAGCTGAGGCACATTAGGAAGTTAACGAGACAGATGACCTGGCAGGAGAACATGAGGGCAGACAAACATAAAACAGGACCCCACCACCCCCACGAGGTCGCAGGGGCACAGGGCGGGACATTTCTTTGTAAAAGAACAGAAATATTGTGATTTTCACATTTTGAAAATGCCAAAAAAAATGGTAAAATAAACAGTAAAATGCTGTTTTATTACTTTTTTTTCACAGTGTTGTCATTGAATTACCTTTGTTACTTTGTGATGGAACGTTTCAAGAAACACCACAACAATGAAACTACAACAAACACCAGATGGAACAAAGAAGAAATCCCATCTTTAGTGGAGCTAAACTCCTCCCACCTTCTGATAGGCCCCTCCCACCTTCTGATAGGCTCCTCCTCCTCCCTGCTGTCAGAGACAGAGACCGTCCTTCCTACAGAGGACACAGATTCACTGAAGAACCAGGGAGCCAGAAGTGAAATCCAGCATAGAGAGGCTGAGTGAATGTGGTGTTGAAGGTGTAGAGGTGGATCAGAGAGTCAGAGGAGACTCTGAAGAAGGACAGAGAGCCAGCAGGACAGTCCACATACACTGCTACTCTACCAGAGGAGAAGGAGGAGGAGGAGGAGATGAATGTGTCTCTCTTATTGTGCGAGACAGAGTAACCGAAACCAGAGCACCACAGACTCCAGGACTGATCATTCCCTCCAAACCTACACTCCTCGCTGCCTCCTTTCCTTCTGATTCCTCTGTAACTCACTGATATTTCAACACCTCCGCTCCACTCGACCTCCCAGTAACATCGACCACTCAGATCATTTCTACACAGCAGCTGAGGCCAGAAATGAAATCTGTGAGGATGATCAGGATACGGCTGCTCTCCCTCCACATATTTCACCTTCCTGTTGTTGTTGGACAGTTTGAGCTTTCTGCTCATTGAGTTTTCATCCAGTTGAAGTTGAGAGAAATCTGATGGAGAGAAAAAGAGAAAAGTCCTGATGTGACACATGTGATGGATTTGTTGCTTGTGGTAGGGCCGGGCGGTTATAAGGTAGTAAGGTATACCGGCGGACAGTGATGAGTCCAACTTACACTTCCTCAGACCAGGTTTGAGCCTCTGCTGTCCACCATGGTCCACCCTGCAGGAAGAAAGACAGTCAGACAGAAAACAGGTCATTGGTCAAGGTACAAGCCCATGAGCTCCTGCTGTGTGTCCATACCTGAGAGTCTCCAGTGAGCAGTGTGGATCCTCCACTGCCGCTGACAGCTCCTTCACTCCTGAGTCTCCTGGATGGTTGTAGCTCAGGTCCAGCTCTCTCAGATGGGAGGACTTGGATCTCACAGCTGAGACCAGAGAAGCACAGCCTTCCTCTGAGACCAGACACCCTGACAGACTGGAGACACAAACATGGCTGCATCAAGTCAAGAAGGAAGAAGGAAGTTCCTCCACATGATCAAGCAGCAGCTGGATCCTGACCTGAGAGCTTCCAGTTTACAGTGAGGACTCTCCAGTCCAGAAGACAGTAGCTTCACTCCTGAATCCTGCAGGTCGTTGTTACTCAGGTCCAGATGTGTCAGACTGGAGGATTGAGAGCTGAGAACTGAGGACAGAGCTCCACAGCTTCTCTCTGACAGACCACAGCAGCTCAACCTGAAGAAGAAGCAACAGTGAAAACCAGATCAGTGTTTCTCCTGGACTCAGTTCTACAGATTTGTTCTTAAACCACGTACAGAGCTTTGTTGGAGGCTTTGACCACTGGCAGCAGCTTCAGAAGAGCCTCCTCTGAAGCAGAGTATTTCTTCAGGTCAAACTCCTTCAGATCTTCTTCTGATGACAGTAAGATGAAGACCAGAGCTGACCACTGAGCAGGAGACAGTTTGTCTGTGGAGAGACTTCCTGATCTCAGGGACTGTTGGATCTCCTCCACCAGAGAACCATCATTCAGTTCATTCAGACAGTGGAACAGATTGATGCTTCTCTCTGCAGACAGACTCTCACTCAGCTTCTTCTTGATGTACTGGACTGTTTCCTGATTGGACTGTGAGCTACTTCCTTTCTGTGTCAACAGACCTCGAAGGAGACTCTGATTGGTCTCCAGTGAAAGACCCAGGAGGAAGCGGAGGAACAAGTCCAGGTGTCCATTTGGACTCTTCAAGGCCTCGTCCACTGCTCTCTGATGGAGATGGTGGAGCCGAGGTTGTTGTGGAGATTGTTGAATGGTTGTTTGTTTCTCTTCCAGCAGGTTGATTCCAGAGTTGATGAAGGTCTGATGGACATGAAGAGCAGCCAGAAACTCCTGAAGGCTCAGATGGATGAAGCAGAACTTCTTGTCCTGGTACAGGCTGCTCTCCTCTCTGAAGATCTGGGTCAACATTTCTGAGTACTTTGAGGCTGCTCTGAGATTGATGCCACACTCTGTCAGGTCGGGTTCATAGAAGATCAGGTTTCCTTTCTGCAGCTGATCAAAAGCCAGTTTTCCCAGAGCCTCCATCATCTCCCTGCTCTCTGGACTCCAGTGTGGATCTGTGGCAGCTCCTCCACCATACTTGACCGTCTTGACTTTGGCCTGGACCACCAGGTGGTGGATGTACATCTGGGTCAGGGTCTTGGGCAGCTCTCCTCCCTCTCTGCTCTTCAACACCTTCTCCAGAACTGTAGCAGTGATCCAGCAGAAGATCGGGATGTGGCACATGATGTGGAGGCTTCGGGAGGTCTTGATGTGGGAGATGATCCTGCTGGCCTGCTCCTCCTCTCTGAACCTCCTCCTGAAGTACTCCTCCTTCTGGGGGTCGGTGAACCCTCGGACCTCTGTCACCCTGTCCACACAGTCAGCAGGGATCTGATTGGCTGCTGCAGGTCGTGTGGTGATCCAGAGGCGAGCAGAGGGAAGCAGTTTCCCCCTGATGAGGTTTATCAACAGAACATCCACTGAGGTGGACTCTGTCACTTCAGTCAGGAACTCAGTGTGCTGGAAGTCCAGAGGGAGTCGACACTCATCCAGACCATCCAAGATGAAGACCACCTGGAAGTCTTCAAAGCTGCAGATTCCTGCTTCTTCTGTTTCCTTGAAGAAGTGATGAACAAGTCCCACCAAGCTGAACTTCTTCTCCTTCAGCACATTCAGCTCTCTGAAGGTGAATGGAAATATGAAGTGGACTTCCTGGTTGTCTTTGTCTTCAGCCCAGTCCAGAGTGAACTTCTGAGTCAGGACTGTTTTCCCAATGCCAGCCACTCCCTTTGTCAGCACTGTTCTGATTGGCTGAGGTCTTCCAGGTGAGGCGTTAAAGATGTCTCCTGGTCTGATGCTTGTTTCTGCTCTGTCTGCTGTCCTGGATGCTGCTTCAATCTGTCTGACCTCATGTTCCTGGTTGACCTCTGCAGCCCCTCCCTCTGTGATGTGGAGCTCTGTGTAGATCTGGTTCAGGAAGGTGGATTCTCCTGCTTTAGAGACTCCTTCAAACACACACTGGAACCTCTTCTTCAGGCCACGTTTCAGCTTCTGTTGGCAGACTCCAGCAGACGTTCCTGAAAAGAAGAAGAAAGCATGGGTGAGTTGAATGGATTTGACAGTGTGTTATTGTACTATTCGCTCATTACTGGAATTACCGATGGACTTCTGGTAATTTGTGAATTACCCCATGACGTCTATGTTTCTTTCATTGCATTTGAAATGAAATGGTCCAAAGTCTGCGTTTTGCTGAAATTTACACACATAGCATAGTAGAGCTGATGATTTTCCCCAGTGTTTACAGACAAATCCATCCATCCATCCATCCATCCATCCATTTTTCACCGCTTATTTGGAGGGGCGGGGTGGAGCTGGGGGTAGCGGAGTCATGCGGTGTGGTTTCTGCATGCTGCATCGGGAGCCGTGAGTGGGGTGCTGGATGGGCCCCCCCACCTTTATTTCTGGACCCACCCCCAACCATGGGTCCGGCACAGCAGTTTGTCCCCCGCTGTCGGCGGGTCTACTCATCCCTGTCGCTTCACAATCGGCTGCGAACAGCCCCAGTGCATGATGGTCCAGGTTCCATGAAGCCAACAGGACAACATCATCTGCAAAAAGCAAAGACGACATCCTGTGGCTACCAAACTGGACCTCCTCCAGCTCCTGGCTGCACCTTGAAATTCTCTCCTTAAAGATTATGAACAGAACTGGTGACAAAGGGCAGCCCTGCTGGAGTCCAACATGCACCGGGAACAGGTCCTGTCACGCCTTAAGACCCTGCGGCCATGTGGGGGGGGGGGGGGGGGGGGGGGGGGGGGGATTGTGCGGGGGGGGGGATTGTGCCTTGTGCTGGCCCTGCCCCTCCTGTTTCTGTCTGCTCCTACCTCGTTACCACCTTAATGTGTTGCACCTGTTTTTCCTTCTATTTAAGTCCTGCTCCCCTGGTGTGTCTTGTTGGCTCCTTGTGGGTCTGTCTGCGTGCTTCTGCATCGTTGCCTGCATGTCGGCTCAGCTCAGCGTTCCTTTATCCAGCGTTCCTGTATTCCTGTTCTTGAAAATAAATGAGTTTGAACTCCACCTGGCTGCCTGCGCATTGGTTCTTCCACCCGCACCCCTGACAGAAGGAGCCGATCATCACTGGACCCGTGAATCTCTGAAGCTGCGTGCCTCCCACATAAGACTTCAGCCTCTGGCCCCCGCCGGCGAGGTTCGCCTCCGTATCTTCAGCCTCCGGCCAACGCCAGCGAGGCTCGCCTCCGTATCTTCAGCCTCTTACCCCCCCCCCTCTCTCTGTCCTCACCTGCCCTCACTGTATGCAGGTGCAGCTGATTGAGTAATCAAGTGTGTTTCTCATCCTGCTCCCGCCACAGCAACAACAAATTACAAAAGGAACTGTTAGCAACAGAGTGGAGGACCCCAAAAATCATGTTTGCTGAGTTTATCTTGCAGGCTCAGACCATCCCCGACTCTGTTTCTGCTGGAGCTGAAAACATTTCAGTGTTTGATGAGATCAAATCCTCTTACTGCTCCTCAGACGCTCAGCCAGCTCCTCCTGCTTCATCCTCCTCAGGAAGTCCAGTGTGATCCTCAGAAATGACTTTCTGCTGTTCCTCTGCTCTTCATCCTCATCCTCATCCTCTCTCTCACTCTCTGAGCATTCTGGGTAACCTGGACTCAGGAGCTTCTTCATCTTCTTCAGCTCCTCCTTCATGAAAGCCACCATGTTGCCCTCCAGCATCTGGAACAGAGAAACATCTGGAGTTAGACAGATGGAGATGTGAGAATAAATCCATCGTTGTTACTACTCTGGAGACTGTCAGTGTTTCCAAGAGGACGACCGATAACGGTTGGAGACTTGTTCTCACCATAAAGATGGAGTCCAGATGTGTTTGATGCTGAGGGGCGGAGCCTCCACGGAGAACCTGGGAGCTCTGCTGGCTGACGCTGCAGAAACATGTTGACTTTGTTCAAGCTGCTGTTCTGACGATGAATCCTGACACAAACACTGATCCTCACCCCTCATCGGCAGATCCTGGTCCTGATTTAAAGTCAATGGATTTCCCCAAAGACCGACCACTCTTCAGGGACACACAGCTGGATGGAAGCCCAGAGTCGGAGCTGAAAGCAAACACAACATCAAGAACAGACTGACTGGCAAAAAGGAGGAATATTGGAGAAGAAAGAGAAGAACTGGGACTTTCAGATGGACTTTGATGATTCTCTGAGTCAGAACTAACTTTGTTCATGTTCAGTGAATCATTTAGTGAAGAATGACAGAAAATACACAACAGCAGATGAAAGAAAACCTACTGAGACTCAGAGGAAGGAGATCCGCTGGAATCTAGAGCATGTTTGGAACAATCAGTCTTTGTGGATGCAACACTGGATCCAGGTCCAGGTCCTGATCCAGGGCCAGGGCCAGGGCCAGGTGAGTCTGATGTTTTGTGATTACTCATTCTACAAAAGAAAAACACATTTTGCTTTGAGTGAGTGAGATAAAAAAAAAACAAACAAAAAAAAAAAACAACTTCCCTCCTGACCTGCCACATTAAAGTGGTGGGGGAGTTTGAGCGCCCGCGTGACCCCAGGAGCTATGTTGTCTGGGGCTTTATGCCCCTGGTAGGGTTTCCCATGGCAAACAGGTCCTGGGTGACGGGCCAGACAAAGAGCAGGTCAAACGCTTCTATGATGAAGCTACAATCAAGGTCCGTGACGTCGCCCGGTATGGCGCAGCTGGGGCCCCACCCTGGAGCCAGGCCTGGGGTTGGGGCTTGCAAGCGACTGGTGGCCAGGCCTTTGCCCACAGGGCCCGGCTGGGCTCAGCCCGAAGGGGCGACGTGGGCCAACCCTCCGGTGGACCCACCCTCCGGTGGACCCACCACCTGCCGAGGGAACCGTAGGGGCCGGGTGCAATGTGGACTGGGTGGCAGCTGACGGCAGGATGCCCGGCAACCCGATTCTCAGACACAGAGACGAGCTATAGGGACATGGAATGTCACCACAATGGGGGGGGGGGGGGGGGGGGGGAGCAGCCTGAGTTCGTGAGGGAGGTCGAGAGATACCGGCTAGATATAGTCGGGTCACCTCCACACACAGCCTGGGCTCTGGAACCCAACCTCTTGAGAAGGGCTAGACTCTCCACTTCTCTGGCATTGCCAGCAGTGAGAGGCGGCGGGCTGGTGTGGGTTTGCTTATAGCCCCACAGCTCAGCCACCATGCGTTGGATTTCACCACAGTGAACCAGAGGGTCTGGTCCCTGGTTCTCCGGGTCGGGGACAGGTGCCTCACTGTTGTCTCGGCTTACGTGGGCAGCGACAGTGAGACCTGAGACCTGGAAGGGGGTGATTGGATCGCACGGCCTCCCTGATGTGAACCCGAGTGGAGTTTTGTTATTGGACTTCTGTGCTAGTCACAGTTTGTCCATAACGAACACCATGTTCGAGCACAGGGGGGTCCATAAGTGCACTTGGCACCAGGACACCCTAGGTCGGAGGTCGATGATCGACTTTGTTGTCGTGTCATCTGACCTCCGGCCACGTGTTTTGGACACTCGGGTGAAGAGAGTAGCAGAGCTGTCGACCGGTCACCGCCTGGTGGTGAGTTGGATTCTCTGGCGGAGGAGGAAACCGGACAGACTTAGCAGACCCAAACGTGTTGTGAGGGTCTGCTGGGAACGTCTGGTGGAACCCTCTGTCAGCAGGGTTTTCAACTCCCACCTCCGGGAGAGCTTCTTTCATGTCCCGAGGGAGGTTGGGGACACTGAGTTCAAGTGGACCATTTTCTCCACCTCCATTGTTGAAGCAGCTGCTTGGAACTTTGGTCATAAGGTCTCCGGGTGGCCGGTGGTGGACACTGGAAGTAAGGGGTGACGTCAAGCTGAAGAAGGAGTCCTATCGAGTCTTGTTGGCTCGTGGGACTCCAGAAGCAGCTGACAGGTACCGGCAGGCCAAGCAAACTGCAGCCCGAGTGGTTGTGGAGGCAAAAACTCAGGTCTGGGAGGAGTTCGGGAGGCCATGCAGGAGGACTATCGGTCAGCCTCGAAGACATTCTGGCAAACCATCTGGCGCCTCAGGAGGGGAAAGCAGGTCTCCACTAACACTGTTTATAGTGGAGGTGGGGAGCTGCTGACCTCAACTGGGGATATTGTTGGACGGTGGAAGAAGTACTTCGAGGACCTCCTCAGTCCCAGCACCACATCTTCCGTGGAGGAAGCAGAGGCTGAGGTCTCAGAGGTGGACTCGTCCATCACCCAAGCTGAATCACCTAGGTGGTCAGTAAGCTCCTCGGTGGCAAGGCACCGGGGGTGGACGAGATTCACCCCGAGTACCTGAAGTTTCTGAATGTGCAGGGACTGTCTTGATTGACACATCTCTGCAACATCGCTTGGCGGTTGTGACAGTGCCTCTGGATTGGCAGACCGGGGTGGTGGTCCCCCTGTTTAAAAAGGGGGACCGGAGGGTGTGCTCCAACTATAGGGGGATCACACTCCTCAGCCTCCCTGGGAAAGTCTATTCCAGGGTACTGGAGAGGATGATCCGACTGATAGCCAAACCTCGGATATAGGAGGAACAATGTGGTTTTCGTCCTGGTCGTGGAACAGTGGACCAGCTCTAGACCCTCCATAGGGTGCTCGAGGGTTCATGGGAGTTCGCCCAACCACTTCACATGTATTTTGTGGATTTGGAGAAGGCGTTCGATCGCGTCCCTCGTGGTGTCTTGTGGGGGGTGCTTCAGGAATACGGAGTCCGGGGCCCCTTGTTAAGGGCCGTCCGGTCTCTGTATGACCGGAGTAGGAGTCTGGTCCGCATTGCCGCCAGTAAGTCAGACCTGTTCCCGGTGCATGTTGGACTCCGGCAGGGCTGCCCTTTGTCACCGGTTCTGTTTATAATCTTTATGGACAGAATTTCTAGGTGCAGCCAGGGGCCAGAGGGGGTGTGGTTCGGAGACCACAGGATTTCATCTCTGCTTTTTGCAGATGATGTTGTGATGTTGTTGTGAGAGACGGCAGTCACGTGGCCTGAAGATCATGCCCATAGGAAAGACTGGGATGATCAAACGTAGCATTGGAACACTCTCTCAGCGTTTATCATGACATGTCTACGATATATACAGATCAAATCAAATGTGTCTCTGATGAACATTGATCTGCATGATCAGACCTGTTTGGCATCGATCCAGACATTCCTCCCTGAACAGTACACTGGGTGGGCGGCGGTACCACCAAGCCTGAGGCCACCTTCACAACGGTTTGAGTGTGAGTCTGTGCGCATGTGGGTAAAGATAAAGATTCATCATGTTCATAAATTCCTTTTAATATTTAAAGTTGTTCAACTGTGATAAACCTTCTGAACCAGACCAGCCTCAGCCTGAGAAGCACACACATCTGAAGGCTGTTCCTGATGTGTGTCTCCACTAGAACGACAGGTGTCCATAATGTAGGCTGGACCGACACACACACACACAGCCAGCAGCCACACAGTCAAATCCAGTCCAACACAGCGTTGTGAAAGCTTTGTTGTGAACGGACAGAGATTCTCACCTGATCAACTCTCTTCACAGCTTCTTCCAGACACTTCTGGAGAGAAGACACTGCTATCCGTCCCTGCTCAGTCCTTCTGTGTGTCTCTGCTTGATGTGAGGACGCCGTCTCACCCTGATAACTCCCAGTCCAAGAGTCCAAGCTCAGCTCTGACATGCCCGCAGAGCGTCACAGTCCATCTGAACTAAGGCCAGGCAGCGTGATCTGTTTGGCAGCACTCCTCAACAAGTCAATGATTGATGGACTTCCTGCTGGGCCGGCAGTGGCCTCTTCATGTCTCTGAGCGGGTGGAGTGGCTGTGGTCAAGGTTCAAGGAGCGTCAGAGCTGAACAACATCAAAAGTAGTGCTGGGCAACGATTAAATTTCTTAATCGCGATTAATCACATAATTTTTCTGCGATTAATCGCATTATGTGTCCAATTACAAAAATGAATTAGAAAATACTCTATATGCCCCGAGCCGGGGACAGGGATTTTGTTTTTGCTTTTGGAAGAATTTTGCAAGAAGCATAATTTTACAATTCATCGATTATGATTTACAATAACTGAAAATACCAAGTCTTTACCGAGATGATTGCCACCCCTCCAACGCACACACATACACGCATGCACGCACGCACGCATGGACGCACGCACGCACGCACTCTTACACACACACACACACACACACACACACCACTCATAGCAGAGGCGATGAAAAATGGCAGTTTCTTCTGAGGCACACTTCCTCAAATTTCATTCTATCTCTGACCCTCAGACAGAGCAGACAGGATACATTCATTCACGCCGAATTGTGCCTCATACTTACCTTTATTAAGCCAGATTGTGTGTTGAAGGGAAATTTACTTTATTTTGCATGTTTTCAGCACCTGAAGAAAGCTCAGAGGGAGAAATGGTGCACCGGCCAAACACTCGATTTAAGTTTCATTTTCATTTTTGTCATATTTGTGCTCATTATTTCAGTTTCTGTCTGATACCAGCCTTTTCTTCATGATTTTTCTGATAATCTGGTCGAGGAATGGACCCTGTTTCACCGCTTAAAGTGAATGTGTGTTTTTTTGAGGCTCCGCTGGAGCGCAGTGTGGGACTGGAGCAGGACAATTTGGGCTTGTTCACGCTCCTCACAGTGTCCGCCAGGCTGAACCAGGCATACATCCACAGTAAAATACATCACAGTGAATTTCATAGCTTGCATGTAAACCCAGCTCCCAGACCCAACTTGGAAAAGCATAGATTAATGGCAAAATGTTTTTTTATTGAGTGATAAGAGTTTTTCCATTTGTTTAAGTTGTTAATGTTCACTTTCACTGTATTTTATTAATCACAGCTCATGTATTTGTTTCATATCGTTTTGGGGTTTCTTGGTGGGTTTGGCAGTCCATTTGGGGGTCTGGCTGCAGCCATGTCCAACCTCAGACAGCTCCCCCGCAAACACAGTATCCGGGATGTGGCCACGCCCCCTGCAGCGTGGAGAACGAGGCCCTGGCTGTGGGGGAGAAGGTGGGCTACGATGTAAGTCTCCAATATGTTCATGAACTTTTATCAGCTATGAGTGCTTCTGAAAGTGGGCAAAAAGGCGATTCTGGCGAATGGCGTTATTTTTCCTGCCCCGGCTACCAAGCTAACAGGTCCAGAGAGCCACAGGGGGACGAAGTGACCATCCGCCGAGAATTTCGCATCAGCGGGCAAATAGTTGAAGGCGGACAACGTGATAAGCTGTCATACACCAACCTGCTCCATCAGATGGAAAGCGGACTTCGCAAGGGCCACAATTGAGGCCGTGATCAGAACCATCAGTCCTGGACTCAAAATCAGAGACATGCTTGAATTAAAAACGGATTTGACCCTCACTCAGCTCATACAATATTGACAGGACATTACAGAGAAGATGATGTATCTGATTTATATCAAAAGCTGATAAACATCTCTCAGGATCCCAAAGAGTCCCTTCAAGACTTCCTCTTCGGGGCCATTGAACTGAAAGACAGGCTGCTGTGTGACTCAAAGGGAAAAGAAGCTGACCACTTTGGAGCAGACCTGGTCAAAAAGAAGTTCTTGAGGTCAGTGGGAATCACCAGGTACCTCACGATATGATACTATCACGATATTTTGCCCACGATAATAATATCACGATACAGCGATTCTGCGATAATCGATATATTGCAACAAAATGTCATCCACGATACACCACGATTTGTCACTGAAGATATTTAGAATTTATTGACCTGAAAACATTTTAAATGAATGACAAAATGCTGTCAATTTCACATAAAAAAATGCATGTGAAATGAGTGAAAACAGTAAAACAAAGTGCACAGTGGCTCTTCTTAGAAGGAGCTTGCGAAAGCGCATATCAATGCATGTGAAAAATTAACATTATGGTCACTGTCAGTGCATTAGAACTTCACTCGGCTGGGTGGTCTATGAAAATCTGGCCACGCATTTCAACTTTTATTTTGAAGCTTGAAAAAAAATTGCAGCGGGGTTTTGTAAAATAATCCATTTACAATGTGTTCATGTTTACCACCGTATTTTCCGCAGTATAATGTGCACCTAAAAGCCTCTAATTTTATAAAAAACTAACATTGCGCCTCATAATAATCCTGTGCACCTTTTTTGCAGAAAATACGGTCATAAAGACCACCCGGTTGTCAGACAGTGTTGTTTGACTACGGTTCCCATAATGCTTTGCCACCTGATCACATGAGCAAACAAGCTCTGCTGGCTTGTAGCTAAGCTAGCCAGTTCAAACAAAATGGCAAAAATGAAGCTTCAGGTACATTCTCAACCTCTAACCTGTCAGTCACCATAATCACACAATTGAATTTACGTGACTCATAGCACAAATTGCCGTGAGACTGGGTTGTCTATATGTCCCTTACAATGGGGGCGCCCTAAATATGAAAGAAGTTTTTTAAAAACACCATTCATTGACAGCACGGACAGTGCGGAAAATACAGTATTTAAATATCGATAGCTGGTGCTTGTCTATCGTTAGGCGAAATCTTGCAATGTCATGTAATATCGATATTTTGGCACTCCCCTAGTGGGAACTGCTCTTTTGAATAACAACATCAAGTTGCAGCTTAAATCTCTTCTCAACAACCCAGATGTGACCGATGAAGCTTTAATTGAGAGACTGAATGAAAGCGGCCAACCTCGAAACAGAAAGGCTGATCAAGTTAAGGAGGAACAGTAATAGAGCACCCAAGATCAATGAACTGCTGACGCCCGATGAACCACCCAGCAACCAAAAAAAAAAAACCATCGCAGCCTCAACCAAGGCGAACACAAAGACGGACCAGGAACATCAACACATATGCAAAGCAGTGAAGGTAGCTGAACAGTATTTGGATGAGAAAGAGGAAAACAGGTGATCATCACACATTGGGAGTGTCGATATGCTGATGAATAAGCAAGGGAGAAAACTTATCAGACTCGTTGGTCAGGTGTACTTTTGATCATATTCCAGTGACAGGACTGTGGGACACAGGTGCACAGGCCACTGTAATAAATGACAAATGGAGAGAGAGAGAGAGAGAGAGAGAGAGAGAGAGAGAGAGAGAGAGAGAACACCGCAATGCTGTTCTGCCCGAAAGTAGACCAAACATTGCCAGAAAGACTTCGTATTCAGGAGGTACTGTTTAAAGCAAAACGGGGTGACTCTACCATAGTGCCAGTGTCTGTCATGAACACAACAGGCCAAACATTGGGACCATGTGTAGTTTTGGGACACATTGAGGGGGTTAAAGCCATTTATTCGGCTGCCCTCCAGCCCATCAAAACACAAACTGACAAAATGCTGAGCGATGCAGATGTTAGAGCTTCACTTAGAGGTATGTCCATACAAAACCGAGTAGCTTCCATTATGACTAAAAGTAGTTCCACAAAGTAGTTCCGTTTTTCATACTGTGACTTACCCTTTACCAAGTCCTGTTTCGACGCTCTGCGGATAACCCTTTTCCTGTTCTCCACATTTGCAGATGATCAACACCGTTCTGTTTAAAATGTTTCACTTCGTCATGAAACTCTGTCTTGTTCTGCTGCTCGTTCTCCATCACCCTGCTCTTCACTAGAACAAATGCCATATTTTTAAAACCAAACATAAAGCCCATTATGATATGATACGTCATTAAACCCAATCAGAGTATGCCACGTCATCGTATACGTATTTGGTCCAATCAGAATGTGATACGTCATTGGCAGTGGAGGGTCCTCGGACAGTTTTGGCAGCCCGGACACATCTGGTACCTACACCGGCCCAGTAGACCTAAAGACAGCCTGAAGTACAATATTAAAATATTTGGGTTTTCACTTTGCAAGTTTAAAAATGTTTGAATTGAGAGAGAGAGGGGTGAAAGTTTTGGTAAGACCAACATTACATTTTGCTGGGTATTTACAGATTTTTACATTTGGCCTCTTTGCTTTTAAAGCTACCTTCCTTTTATATTTATTGGAAAGTCAGTTGGAAGTGACAACTTGTACACTACATTTTTTTTTATTCCCCAGATCTTATTTTCTTTCAAACACACAAAGCAAAAAAGAAAACAATGCAAACACACAAACCAGACCCAGCGACATTCAGCCAACCTGCCCTGCTCAATGGCACTGAGTCTGGCAGGACCTGCAAGTCCTGATTCTGATTCTGAAAGAGGAGAAGCCTGTGTATTTCTGTGTATATGATAGTTTAGCTTCGTAAATATTAATATTAGCATTGTATCTGAACATTTTGTAGTGTATTTTACCGTGTTTTATCGCGTTTTGGCTGCTTTTTTCATTTTTTTCACTCTTTTTTTTTCCTCATTCAAATAGATTAGCTAGCTAGCTAGTTTTGTAAATAGTATAAGTAAATTGCTGAGAAGATCCAGGATTGAGAGAAAAGCCCCATCCAGATTTATGGAGGAGGAAATAACATCATCATGTTATTTTACCAGTTAGATTTATTATTTCTCCCATTCTTACACACTCGAATGAGTTATGTTGGTCTATATAAATGTTATCCTATGAATCAAAATCTTGTGTTAAAACACAAATAAATATGCAAAAAACAAAACAAAACAAAACAAAACAAAACTAGCCACCCTGTTATAATAATAGGTGTAAAAGGATTATACGAAAAACTCATTATATTGAATAATCCTAAATCAATAAATATAAACTTTTCATAATACAAAATATGACTAAACGAATCTTTAAAAATGCAATAAATATACTGTGAAAACTTTAAGAAACATCAACATTATTCGAGAACAAGTATTTATTGATCTATTGCTTTGTAATGTTTCACAGCTGTGAAACAAAAACACACACTGCTCACTTTGGCTCATGGTGAAATGCAGCAGAAAAAAGCAGAATACCTTGAACAGTTGTAGTAGTAGCAGATTAAAGTTAGTACAAGCAGTAATGTTCTCAAACAGCATTATTTCGCGGTTGGTTTGTCATGAATTGTCCACGATCATGACCTAACTGTCCACTAGATGGTGCCAGAGTACCTAGGTATCTATGAATGGGATTTTCATCAGTGGGTACACGTTTGCTGAGCCCCTCCCCCCATAACAGGGAAGGGGCTTGAAGCTGGAGGGCGAAAAAGTCATTTTATACAGTGAGTTAACATTTGCTGAAATATGGCCACTATAGATAATGCATGAGTAGGCCGACACACGAAAATATACCAGGTTTTTGATTTCACAAGCCTCAGCTTTACAGTCATACTCAGTTTATTACTCGTGTGTAACATTTATCGCTTAAAACCTTTTTAAGCCTGTGCGGAACATACAAAGCCACAACAATAACAGTAGCTAATAACAGTAGTAATGAATGGAGGGGGGGGGGCCTGTAGAGTTCTCTTTAGGGAGGCTCGCTGTCCCACACTTTGAAAACCACTGCTCCAACATATCTGGAAATCTGGAAAACATTTTCTAACTTAAGTAACCTATCATCAACAATTCCAGATTTGAAATCTTGGATTGTACAGGGTGTGTGTTTTCTCTGTTTATGAGTATGGAACGCTCCATAAATATAAAGGAGGAGGAGGAGGAGGAGGAGGAGGAGCAGGAGGGGGAGGGGCGCTCCACCTGCCAGGAGCTTTAAAGCAGAGGCGGAGCAGCAGGAGACGCAGCAGGACTCCCGTCCTCTCCCGTTCTCTCCTGTCCTCCACGTCTGAGCAGCAGGTAAGCAGAGAAGACCTCGTGCTGCTGTTGTGCTTCTGGAAGGGCTCATTTTTAAAAATCTGTGGCCTCAGTTTTCATTATTTCATTATCAGACAAACTGCATGAAAGCACCGAGAATGAAGTTTCTGTAAAAGTCTGGAGGAGTCAGTGGCAGGAGTTGGTTCTCTGAGGTTCTCTGAGGTTTTTTATTAAATGATATGAAACCAAGAACTTTGACTGCAGCTAAATGTGGATGTTCTGAAACCCAAGAGTTCAGGAAGGCTGGTCCTCAACAGGACCTGCTGCTGTGGAACCGCTGGATTCAGGGTTTCAGTCTCAGTGTTCTGCTGTGTCTCCAGCGTCTTCACCATGCTGTTGTTTCCAGAACTCTGACCCTGCTGGTCCAGGTGTTCCCTCAGGTCTGTTCTTGTTCCAGGAAGCTGAAAGATGACCAGAGCAGCCGCGTCCCTGGTCCTGGTCCTGGTGGCCCTGTCCTCCACCTTTGCTAAATATGTCCCCAAATCTGGCCAGAGGATCCCTCAGTCGCTGTCTCGAGGTTTGTGGTGACGGAGTTGTAATGGGAGCATTGGGGTAGGAACCATATGATGGTGAAAACTTGGTGGGACACTTTAAGAGGACGGAGACAATGTTAATGTATGGGACGAGCAGCGGTGTTATTAAAGAGCCTGTAAAGAGCATACATGTCTCCGGTATGTCTCTTACAGCAGCTAGACATAACAGTACAGGAGTAGCTTCAGTAGTGTCCTGGTTTGAACCCCAGCTGCTCCTGTGTCTCGCAGGTTGGGGCGACCAGCTGAACTGGGCTCAGACGTATGAGGAGGCTCTGTTCTTGTCTAGGTCCAGGTGTGGAAACACCTTGGTTCTAAGGGGAACGCTTCCATGCGGGGTGGGTGTGAAACAACTGTCTGGTCTGTGTTCCAGGAACAAGCCTCTGATGGTCCTGTTCCACCTGGAGGACTGTCCTCACAGCCAGGGTGAGCCGGTCCAGCTGTCTCCCGTCACCCCCCCCGCCCCAGCACGTCCTGCTGCTTCCCACCCGCTCTGCTTCACCCTAACGCTCCGTCTGTCCTGCAGCGTTCAAGCAGGCCTTCAATGAAAACGATAAGATCCAGAGGATCCTGGACGAGGACTTTGTGGTCTTCAATGTGATTGTAGGCTGCAGGGCTGGTGGGCTCTGACACTGCAATGAAGCATCCTGCATTACACGTGTGTGTGTGTGTGTGTGTGTGTGTGTGTGTGTGTGTGTGTGTGTGTGTGTGTGTTTACTCTCCTTCCCTGCAGCAGGAAACCGTAGATCAACACCTGTCCCCTGATGGACAGTACGTCCCCAGGATCATCTTTGTGGGTAAGACCTGGTGTCTGTGGAGTCAGGGGACAGAGGCAACGGGATCCGACCTGTCTAAACCAGATCAGCAGCTTGGTGCAGTCTGGAACAGGCGTCTCTCAGCAGCACGTTCCAGCTCTCTCCCTGCTTCAACACACCTGAATCTGGTGGTTCTGTCCTCACCAATAACCGAGCAGAACCCACAGTGGAGCAGATCACTGCATCCAGAGCCACAATCCTTCACTTGTGTGATGCATGCCTGACATTTGGTGCCTATACTCTTCAAGCTCTGTTCTTTTCAAAAATAACCCTGGACATGTCAAATTCCAAGAAGTCTGCTCAAACATGCTGTCCTGAGTCTGTACCAGTGAGGTGGCGTTTGGAGATTCAAGAAGTAAAACCAAGAATTTCTTTTTGGACCAAGTTCAGTTCTGTGGAACTCACAGGAGTGCCGGACAGGGCTGTAGAATTATTCCCACGATGTTAAAATAACTTCACCAATAATTATGAAGGTGTGGACAAAAGACAAACAACTCGGATGACACTGAGTCATGTTTGTCCACAATCTCTGGAGCCGTCAGCCAATGCTTCCTCTAACCCTAATGTGAGTAAATCTTCCTAGAACCGATGGGGGCAGGGAGGGAACAGCACTGAATGTCTGACCTGGAAGAACCTAAACAGATGCTTTGTGGACCAATCATATTGTGTTGTCATTTCCTGAACTGAAGCCAGATCCTGAGAGTGTCGAGAACAACAGGACTTCTGACGAAGGCTGAGGCCTTGACTGGAAGAGAAGAGTATGTAAGAGCAGTGTTACCTCCCCCTTAAAGGTGTTAAAAATGGTCAAGCGAGGAGCTGGGGAAAAGCAACAATTTATGCACAGGCTTACTGGGCTGATGGAAATTAGGCTAACAACGGTGTGCAGGCAAAACAAGGTACAACACAAAAGAACTCAGGTGACCTTTTCCAGAGGAAAAGGGAATTTTATATAACCAAAGATAAATCAAATAGAAACAGTGTTACAAACAATTTTACAAGTTATCACAAAAATGACAAAACACAACCCGCAGGGGCTAAACGAAAAACTAGCAAAAAGCAAAAATGGAGGAGAGCGAACAGAGGGTAGGAGGACGTCAGGACAAGGGCCCTGTGGGTGGTGCCACTAAACACACACAAACCCTAATCTTCCCCTAAACCTCGACCCTGTGACCCTACTACCTTAAACTACCTTAAACCAGTAATAAACCCGAACTAAGCCTGACCTTACCTGTCTGCTACAAAGGGTCGCGGCAGCCGCCCACGTTTACCTAATGTGTATATACGGAAAGTTACCTACGTGCTGAATGTTGACCCTGGGGTGTCTTACCTGGAGCCCTTCTCCAAGGAAAAAGACAATACAGAAAATGGGGGAGACTACAAAACACACTAGGTGGGGACAGGTAGGTTTAACAGAAACAGGCCCTCAAACAGTAGTCTGGCTAAGGAGGGAAAAAACAAGAAGTTTCAAAACTTCAGACAAGGCGTCAAAATGCTCCCCAAAACAACAAGCAATCTCTCCGTCTCACTCACACACCAACACAACACAGGGTGCAAAGCTATATATAGGGGCAGGACTGGAGGATGATTGGATGATTGGATGATGGGATGATTGGAGACAGGTGTCCAGGATGACTGCTGGCTGGATAGGTGAGGTCATGGATGAAGGGCTGGAGAAAGGAAGCAAAAATGCCACGACTGGACACCTGAGTCAGACAAACTCGATCAAACCCTGACACAAAAAGGCAGCAGCCGTCACAAGCCTGCAGAGACGAGTTACAGCAAGTTCGATCCTCCCGTTTCCTAATGAAATGAGGCACAATCAGTCCAACAAGGTATTTTATGAATATGCTGCCCAATATTAAAATTCAAAGTTTGGTAGAGCAAAACCAACACCAAGCTCACATGACCTGTGGACCCTCAGAGACACCGCACCCCAAATGAAGGAACCAAGCAAGACCGATCCTGCAGGGAAAGAGACAAAGAGACCAAAAGAAGTATTTTGGTGGAAACACAGGGACTGATTGAAACAGATAGACATTTCAGGAGGATATTCATTTCAACGACATTAATCTTTCTCATCAAGGAGAGGGGCAGATTCTTCCACCTCTCACAGTCAGATTTTCCTTGGGTTTGGAGTGAAGTTGGCAGAGAAAAGACCAGAAAAAGCACAAGTCACATGAATCCCGAGATATTTAAAGGGGGAGGGTCCTCAAAAGGCAGATCAGCCTGCTGGAGCAGGGAACCAGCTGACTTCTATTAAGATTTAGCTTATATCCTGAAAATGAACAACATTTATCCAAAATGGACACCTGGAAGAGAAGCTACTGATACTGCTACATAGAGCAACAAGTCATCTGCGTATAGAGATAACCGGTAGTCGAGGCCATCATGGATAATGAGTCAGAGCACCTGACGGAGACGGCCAGTGGAGACAGCTGCAGGTGGAGGCAGTGGGGAGAGAGCCAGGGCATGCTGGGTAGGGTTCTGCAGGAACAGGGCTGGAGAACCCTGTTCTAAAAACTCTACGTCACCTGCTTCTGCACTGCTACGTCATTTACTACGTCCACTTCCCAACAGACCCCTCCATGACGGTGAGAGACGACATCATTGGACGCTACTCCAACCGCCTGTACGCCTATGAACCAGGTGATGTGAAACTCTGTAAGTGCTCCAGCTAACACACACACACACACACACACACACACACACACACACACACACACTGAGAGCCTCCTCTTCCTCAGTGCTGGAAAACATGAAGAAGGCCAAGAAGGTCCTCAAATTCTCAGCTTTGAGCCACAGAACCACACCCACCTCCACCCACTCCCTCCCCGAGTCCACAGCTGCTGAAGTCTGAGCTGTGAGCAGGAGGAGGCGCCCTCCACCCACCTCCACCTTCAGTTTGCTGTCACCAGTTCACATGTGAAAAGACTTTCACTTGAAGGGTTCCTCTGTCTCCTGACGTGTCCCTCCTCAACTCCACCCTGATTTCCACCCTGGTATCTTTACTGCACATCCTTTGGAATAAAAACTGATGTGTTCAACCAACAGCTGGTGTTTTAGGCCCTTTAAGTGATTTGCACCCAGCACAATGAAATATAGGGTCAACTTAGCAAAAACCTTATGTGTCATATATTACAAATATTACAACCTACTATGTAATGAAAGATATAAAATAAAAATTGCACACCATGGCCATCATCAATGATCCTCGTTCTGTTGCCTACTCCAGTTGTTGTGGAGTGCTGTGTAAATATCACTACGCCACAGTAAAAAGAGTTAAAAAAACAGACCAACACAAAAGCACTAATTAAAAAAAGGACTGAAAACAGTGAGTAGAAACTTAGTAGAAAGACCAAAATCGAAGAAAAAGGTCACTTGGTGGCCATCTTGGATTCCATCCCGAACAACCACTTTTGCATGAAAACCAAGACTTGAGTTCAGCGCCCTAAAGTTCGACAGTCTGCGTCCATCAGAATATGGCGGGCCGTAGTTCACTTGAAACTCAGCTGATTATTCCAACATTCATGATAACAAGATGAAGAAAACTGGTCATCTGGAGCTATTATATGACCAATCAGTGTGGGAGGATTATGGCAGGAAACCACATGTGGTGGTCATTTTGGACACCATCTTGAATTTAGGTGGTTTTCTTAATCTTAAAGCTGGGGTTGGTGATCTTGGAAAACTAGCATTAGCATGTAGCATCTCCCCAAGGCTCCGCCGAGCTAGCTCTGCCCAGCTCCCACCCCATTGGAGGAGCTCCCGTTGGGAGCGGAGATGTTTGCGGCACTTCCGCGTCCAGTGCGTTCCTGGCGTAACCTGTCCCCAGCACTTCGTTTCTTCGTTTTTCTTTATTTGCACTACGCCAAGTTATGGCGCACTCAATGGTAAGTAAACCCCCAAACATTCTTCTCCACCATTCTGCAACGACGCTCTGTCCTTCTACGGGCGCACTGAACCAGGGTCAGTGCATGCCATTGACATGTATGCGCAGGGGGCAGGTCGAACAGCGAAGGGATTTGATTGGTTTAAAAAAAGGTGTCCCGGCAAGACTATTGGTTGCTGTTTTTCCCGTTTTACTCCTGTTGCATTCAGCGGATATTTTCCAAACTACTTTAAGAACACGCTATGAATTGCTTCCCATCGGGTCATAAAGATTATTTTAACCAGTATTTAAAAAAATGTATCTCATTCAAATCGCCAACCCCAGCTTTAAAGTTGAGGAGTCGTATTACTGAAGCTGTTGAAAGAGTGATGGGCCCTGTAGACTTCAAGAAGCTGTTGAAAGAGTCGTCTTGTAGTCTGTAGGCTTCATCAAGCTGTTGAAAGAGTCGTCTTGTGGTCTGTAGACTTCATGAAACTGCTGAAAGAGTCATGTTGTGGTCTGTAGACTTCATGAAGCCGCTGAAAGAGTCGTCTTGTGGTCTGTAGACTTCATGAAGCCGCTGAAAGAGTCGTCTTGTGGTCTGTAGACTTCATGAAGCCGCTGAAAGAGTCGTCTTGTGGTCTGTAGACTTCATGAAGCCGCTGAAAGAGTCGTCTTGTGGTCTGTAGACTTCATGAAGCCGCTGAAAGAGTCGTCTTGTGGTCTGTAGACTTCATGAAGCCGCTGAAAGAGTCGTCTTGTGGTCTGTAGACTTCATGAAGCCGCTGAAAGAGTCCTCTTGTGGTCTGTAGACTTCATGAAGCCGCTGAAAGAGTCGTCTTGTGGTCTGTAGACTTCATGAAGCTGCTGAAAGAGTCGTCTTGTAGTCTGGAGACATCATGAAGCCGCTGAAAGAGTCGTCTTGCAGTCTGGAGACTTCATGAAGCCGCTGAAAGAGTTGTCTTGTGGTCTTTAGACTTCATGAAGCTGCTGAAAGAGTCGTCTTGTGGTCTGGAGACTTCATGAAGCCGCTGAAAGAGTCGTCTTGTAGTCTGTAGACTTCATGAAGCCGCTGAAAGAGTCGTCTTGTGGTCTGTAGACTTCATGAAGCCGCTGAAAGAGTCGTCTTGTAGTCTGTAGACTTCATGAAGCCGCTGAAAGAGTTGTCTTGTGGTCTGTAGACTTCATGAAGCCACTGAAAGAGTCGTCTTGTAGTCTGTAGACTTCATGAAGCTGCTGAAAGAGTCATGTTGTGGTCTGTAGACTTCATGAAGCCGCTGAAAGAGTCATCTTGTAGTCTGTAGACTTCATGAAGGTGCTGAATGAGTCATCTTGTGGTCTGTAGACTTCATGAGGCTATTTAAAGAGTTATGTTGTGGTCAGTCCTGCTTTTATCACCATTTTATCCATGAGACTGTTTTCTTTTTTCCAAAACACATTTATAGGAAAGTCAGTTGGAATTGACAACTTGTACAATACATTTTTCTTATTCCCCAGATCGTATTTTCTTTCAAGCAAACACACAACGCAAAAAAGAAAACAATGCAAACACACAAACCAGACCCAGCGACATTCAGCCAACCTGCTCTGCTCAACGGCACTGAGTCGGGCAGGACCTGCAAGTCCTGATTCTGATTCTGAAAGAGAAGAAGCCTGTGTATTTCTGTGTATATGATACACTTTTTTTTTTTTATGATACACTACTTTTTTCATTTTTTTCACTCTTTTTTTTCCTCATTCAAATAGATTCGCTAGTGAACGAGTTTTGTAAATAGTGAAATGCTGAGAAGATCCAGGAGGGAGAGAAAAGTCCCATCCAGATTTATGGAGGAGGAAATAACATTAGCATGTTATTTTACCAGTTACATTTGTTATTTCTCCCGTTCTTATACGTTTAAATAAATGATTTTGGTCTGGAGAAAGCCTCACCCACTCATATTCACCCCCGAACGCACACCTGGTCCCCAACTACCTCTCACCATTGGCACCGCAACACCAGAAGAGAGCTTTTCCTTTTTTTTTTTTTTTGATACCCAGGTACACAAAATCTGGTGTTCAAACACAAATAAAAATGCACATAAAAATTTGGAGCAGAGAAAAAGTACTACAGCGGCAAAAAAAAAAAAAAAAAGATCCATCAAGACTTTTTGCACAAACTCAAAGGTTCATTCCAATTTCTTTGGATAGTTTTTGAGCGTGCATATGAGCCCAAAGATCATGGTAGATCCTTCCTTTGCAAATCTGCATGCAGTGTATTTTTACAGCAGTAGTAGTAGCAGTAGTGGTAAGTGCTATGGTGAAATGCAGCAGAAAAAAGTAGAATATCTTAAACCGTTGTTGTCGTAGCAGCAGATTAAAGTTAGTCCAAGCAGTAATGTCCTCAAACAGCATTATTTTGCGGTTGGTTTGTCATGAACTGACAAGGATAATGCTCTAACTGTCCACTTGAGGGCACCAGAGTACCTGGGTATCTGTGAATGGGCTTTTCATCAGCGGGGTACATGCTTTTTGAGTTCACAAGCCTCAGCTTTACAGTCATACTCAGTTTATTACTCATAAATCAAAAAAAGCCTGATTTGGACTGGAAACTGTATGAAGCTAAAATAAGTTGGCTATGACTGTAAACTTGATACTTGTGGTTTGAATTATTCATGTCATTAATTAAATTAGTTTGACATGAAAGGCAAAGAATGTGCCGAGGGGATTGCAGATTGAGTGACTGATTAACAGCAGATTCACAGTTTAGCTGGCACAAATGTGGCACTTAAATTGTGAATCATGCAGATGATAGAATTTGCAGTGTTTCAGAAGTTTAGATCTTCTTGAAAATGAGTTTTCACAGTCTTTACATTTCCACATACACAACTAACTGGTGAATCATGAAATAGAAAAGAAAAACAAGAGATATCTTGGCCCTGTGAACTATGCCTAGTATGTATTGAACTAAAGGTCATTCAGACATTGAAAGACAAATCATATTTTTTTAGTATGAACAACTGACTCTCCATGGTGAGCAAGTCTGGAAGCTTTCTAGATGTTATACTGTGAGAAAAAAACCAAACTTAGGTTAAATTTGGATTAAGCTGGTGCTTAAATATATCTACTGAATTCCCATTAATAATATATATATATATAAAAAAAAGAAAACGAAAGAAAAGAAAAGAAACAAACAAAGTGGTAAATGCATTGTCTTGCACAGATGGTTGGAATAGGTGGTTGTCTGGTATTGGTCCAAAAAGCCCACCTTGCAGTAATTTATAGTGTCACCTGGGACAGTAGACACATTTAGTGGCATGGGTGCAGCCAAAAGGGCAGAAAGGTTTACCGGTTTACTAGAAAGTCTTTCCATGCTAACCCATCAGCGACATTTCACCACAGAGGTACAGTTCTTCCAGAACATTATGCAGTGCAAATTTGTAGCACCAATACTACTTTCAAAAGTCTGCTAGAGCCAAGCAGCCATTTTGTTTAGTTTTTTGCAAAAAATCCCTGCACAGACGAGGATTTTTACCACTCCAGATCAACCAGGATAATATTTAATTATGTAATTATGTAATTATATGAGGAATAGTTGACTCAGCTTTTGGCACATATAAGAGAAGGTCGTCCGCATACAAAGACAACTTGTGTTCTATATTGCCCCTGAGAAAGCCTGTGATAGCACGATTGGATCTTATGGCTATCACAAGTGGCTCGATAGCAAAGACGGATAGCAGTGGACTGAGGGGACTGCCTTGTCTCGTCCCACAGGCCAAATCAAAAGGTGCAGAGTAGAGATTGTTGGTCAGGACTACAGCGGAAGGGCAAGAATACAGCAACCGGATCCAGGCAATGAAAGACGCCCCAAATCCAAATTTGACCAGGGTTTGAAAAAGGAATGTCCATTTGACTCGTCGAATGCTTTCTCTGCATCCACAGAGTGAATGCATTCTGAGGTGGACCGGGAAGGATATTGAAAAAGAGTGGTCTCTGTTTTACATACAAGGTAGAATCTCTTCAAGACAGAGAGAGAGAATCTTCATCAGAATTTTATAGTCCGAATTCAGTCACGAGATCGGCCGGTATGAGGCAAAGTCTCATAGGTCCTTCCCTTTTTTTAAACAGAAACGTGATGCATGCTTGGCTGAGAGTGGGAGGAAGCTGGCCAGATGTATAGGATTCGGCATACAGTTTGGTCAAGATTGGAGATAGTTGTTCACTAAAGGTATTCGTTAGTAAAGTTTCAAACTTTAACAGTTTGATGGCATAGCAAACTTCTCTTTGTGTTATTTATTTTGTCCAAAGAAGCAATCTGCTCTACAGTAAGTGAGGGGAGGGCCAAATCATGAAAAACTGGGGTCAAAAGCTGTTTTTCCAAATCTGGGGATGGGTTCTGAGCATTTCAGGTGTCAATCTGTGATATTTGTTTGTCGAGTTTCTCTTGTTGTTCCTTTGAAATTTTCCTTCTGTAGGCCGCGTATGATAAAATCTGTCCTCTACTTTAGCTTAAGTTGTGCCCTCTACAATACAGACACTTTCAGACAACAGCTATATTTCTTAAATGAATGAATGAATGAGACCGTCCTCCCCTTGACGTCTTTTGTGGCGGCGGTCTTCTTCATCCTCCAGAGGATCAGGCCGCAGCACAAGCCAATCAGCCGCAGGCCAGCCATTGTAAACACTTCCTATGTCCTCCACGGACAGGGCTGCCAGGCATGTGACCCCCGTCCACTGTCCCCGGGCGTCCATCACATACCCAGCATGCCGAGTCCCAACCAGACAGGCAGGATGTCTGCAGCAGGACAGGAACCTGTTCTCCCGATGCAAGACATCTGGGTGAGTCAGCACTATGGAGGGGTTGGAGGAGGAGAGGGAGGAGCGCTCCACCTGCCAGGTGCTTTAAAGCAGAGGCGGAGCAGCAGGAGACGCAGCAGGACTCCCGTCCTCTCCCATTCTCTCCTGTCCTCCACGTCTGAGCAGCAGGTAAGCAGAGAAGACCTCGTGCTGCTGTTGTGCTTCTGGAAGGGCTCATTTTTAGGAATCTGTGGCCTCAGTTTTCATTATTTCATTATCAGACAAACTGCATGAAAGCACCAAGAATGAAGTTTCTGTAAAAATCTGCAGGAGTCAGTGGCAGGAGTTGGTTGTCTGAGGTTCTCTGAGGTCTTTTATTACATGATATGAAACCAAGAACTTTGACTTCAGCTGAATGTGGATGTTCTGACACCGCTGGGTCCTCAGTGTGGAACCGCTGGATTCAGGGTTTCAGTCTCAGTGTTCTGCTGTGTCTCCAGCGTCTTCACCATGCTGTTGTTTCCAGAACTCTGACCCTTGCTGGTCCAGGTGTTCCCTCAGGTCTGTTCTTGTTCCAGGAAGCTGAAAGATGACCAGAGCAGCCGCGTCCCTGGTCCTGGTCCTGGTGGCCCTGTCCTCCACCTTTACTAAATATGTCCCCAAATCTGGCCAGAGGATCCCTCAGTCGCTGTCTCGAGGTTTGTGGTGACGGAGTTGTAATGGGAGCATTGGGGTAGGAACCATATGATGGTGAAAACTTGGTGGGACACTTTAAGAGGACGGACACATGTAAATGTATGGGCAGAGCAGCGGTGTTATTAAAGAGCCTGTAAAGAGCATACATGTCTCCGGTATGTCTCTTACAGCAGCTAGACATAACAGTACAGGAGTAGCTTCAGTTGTGTCCTGGTTTGAACCCCAGCTGCTCCTGTGTCTCACAGGTTGGGGCGACCAGATGAACTGGGCTCAGACGTACGAGGAGGCTCTGTCCTTGTCTCGGTCCACGTGAGGAAGCACCTTGGTTCTAAGGGGAACGGTTCCATGAGGGGTGGGTGTGAAACAACTGTCTGGTCTGTGTTCCAGGAACAAGCCTCTGATGGTCCTGTTCCTGGAGGATTGTTCTCAATGCAAGGGTGAGCCGGCCCAGCTGTCCCCCCCCCCCCCGCCCCAGCACGTCCTGCTGCTTCCCGCCCGCCCTGCTTCACCCTAACGCTCCGTCTGTCCTGCAGTGCTGAAGCGGGCCTTGGCTCACGACGATGAGATCCAGAGGATCCTGGATGAGGACTTTGTGGTCCTCAATATGATTGTAGGCTGCAGGGCTGGTGGGGGAGGGCTCTGACACTGCAATGAAACATCCTGCATTACGGGTGTGTGTGTGTGTGTGTGTGTGTGTGCTCTCCTCCCCCGCAGCAGGAAACCGAAGATCAAAACCTGTCCCCTGATGGAAAGTACGTCCCCAGGATCGTCTTTGTGGGTAAGACCTGGTGTCTGTGGAGTCAGGGGACTGACCCGACTGGATCCGACCTGTTTAAACCAGATCAGCAGCTTGGTGCAGTCTGGAACAGGCGTCTCTCAGCAGAATGAGGTGGCGTTTGGAGATTCAAGAAGTAAAACCAAGAATTTCTTTTTGGACCAAGTTCAGTTCTCTGGAATTCAAAGGAGTGTCGGACAGGACTGTAGAATTATTCCAACAATGTTAAAATAACTTCACCAATAATTATGAAGGTGTGGACAAAAGACAAACAACTCAGATGACACTGAGTCACGTTTGTCCTCAATCTCTGGAGCCGTCAGCCAACGCTCCCTCTAACCCTAATGTGAGTAAATCTTCCTAGAACCGATGGGGGCAGGGAGGGAACAGCACTGAATGTCTGACCTGGAAGAACCTAAACAGATGCTTTGTGGACCAATCATATTGTGATTTCATTTCCTGAACTGAAGCCAGATCCTGAGAGTGTTGAGCACAACAGGACTTCTGATGACGGCTGAGGTCTTGACTGGAAGAGAAGAGTATGTACGAGCAGTGTTACCTCCCCCTTAAAGGTATTAAAAATGGTCAAGCTAGGAGCTGGGGAAAAGCAACAACTTATGCGCAGGCTTACTGGGCTGATGGAAATTAGGCTTACGGCGGTGTGCAGGCAAAACAAGGTACAACACAAAAGAACTCAGGTGACCTTTTCCTTTATGTAACCAAAGATAAATCAAATAGAAACAGTGTGACAAACAATTTTACAAGTTATCACAGAAATGAAAACACAACCCACAGGGGTTAAACAAAAAACTAGCAAAAAGCAAAAATGGAGGAGAGCGAACAGAGGGTAGGAGGACGTTAGGAGAAGGGCTCTGTGGGCGGTGCCACTAAACACACACAAACCCTAATCTTCCCCTAAACCTCGACCCTGTGACCCTACTACCTTAAACTACCTTAAACCAGTGATTAACCCAAACTAAGCCTCACCTTACCTGTCTGCTACAAAGGGTCGTGGCAACCGCCCACGTTTACCTAATGTGTATGTACGGAAAGTTACCTACGTGCAGAATGTAGACCCCGGGGTGTCTTACCTGGAGCCCTTCTCCAAGGAAAAAGACAATACAGAAAACGGGGGAGACTACAAAACACACTCGGTGGGGACAGGTAGGTTTAACAAAAACAGGCCCTCAAACAGTAGTCTGGCTGAGGAGGGAACAAACAAGAAGTCTCAAAACTTCAGACAAGGCGTCAAAATGCTCCCCAAAACAACAAGCAATCTCTCCCTCACACTCACACACCAACACAACACAGGGTGCAAAGCAATATATAGGGGCAGGACTGGAGGATGATTGGATGATTGGATGATGGGATGATTGGAGACAGGTGTCCAGGATGACTGCTGGCTGGATAGGTGAGGTCATGGATGAAGGGCTGGAAAAAGGAAGCAAAAATGCCACGACTGGACACCTGAGTCAGACAAACACGATCAAACCCTGACACAAAAAGGCAGCAGCCGTCACAAGCCTGCAGAGACGAGTTACAGCAAGATCGATCCTCTTGGAGAACCCTGTTCTAGAAACTCTACGTCACCTGCTCCTGCACTGCTACGTCATTTACTACGTCCACTTCCCAACAGACCCCTCCATGACGGTGAGAGACGACATCATTGGACGCTACTCCAACCGCCTGTACGGCTATGAAGCAGCTGATATGAATGTCTGTAAGTGCTCCAGCTAACACACACACACACACACACACACACACACACACACACACACACACACACTGAGAGCCTCCTCCTCTTCCTCAGTGCTGGAAAACATGAAGAAGGCCAAGAAGCTCCTTAAAGTCTCACCTTTGAGCCACAGAACCACACCCACCTCCACCCACTCCCTCCCCGAGTCCACAGCTGCTGAAGTCTGAGCTGTGAGCAGGAGGAGGCGCCCTCCACCCACCTCCACCTTCAGTTTGCTGTCACCAGTTCACATGTGAAAAGACTTTCACTTGAAGGGTTCCTCTGTCTCCTGACGTGTCCCTCCTCAACTCCACCCTGATTTCCACCCTGGTATCTTTACTGCACATCCTTTGGAATAAAAACTGATGTGTTCAACCAACAGCTGGTGTTTTTGGCCCTTTAAGTGATTTGCACCCAGCACAATGAAATATAGGGTCAACTTAGCAAAAACCTTATGTGTCATATATTAAAAATATTACAACCTACTATGTAATGAAAGATATAAAATTCAAATTGCACACCATGGCCATCATCAACGATCCTCGTTCTGTTGCCTACTCCAGTTGTTGTGGAGTGCTGTGTAAATATCACTACGCCACAGTAAAAAAAAAGTAAAAAAAAAAAACAGACCAACACAAAAGCACTAATTAAAAAAAGGACTGAAAACAGTGAGTAGAAACTTAGTAGAAAGACCAAAATCAAAGAAAAAGGCCACTTGGTGGCCATCTTGGATTCCATCCCGAACAACCACTTTTGCATGAAAACCAAGACCTGAGTTCAGCGCCCTAAGGTTCGGCAGTCTACGTCCCTCAGAATATGGCGGGCCATACTTCACTTTAAGCTCAGCTGATTATTCCAAGATTCATGATAACAAGATGAAGAAAACTGGTCATCTGGAGCCATTATATGACCAATCAGTGTGGGAGGATTATGGCAGGAAACCACATGTGGTGGTCATTTTGGACACCATCTTGAATTTAGGTGGTTTTCTTAATCTTAAAGCTGGGGTTGGCGATCTTGGAAAACTAGCGTTAGCATGTAGCATCTCCCCAAGGCTCCGCCTAGCTAGCTCCGCCCAGCTCCCACCCCATTGGAGGAGCTCCCGTTGGGAGCGGAGATGTTTGCGGCACTTCCGCGTCCAGTGCGTTCCTGGCGTAACCTGTCCTCAGCACTTCGTTTCTTCGTTTTTCTTTATTTGCACTATGACAAGTTATGGCGCACTCAACGGTAAGTAAACCCCCAAACATTCTTCTCTGCCATTCTGCAACGATGCTCCGTCCTTCTACTGGCGCACTGAACCACGCCATTGACATGTACGCGCAGGGGGCGGGTCGAACGGCGAAGAGATTTGATTGGTTTAAAAAAAGGTTTCCCGGCAAGACTATCGGTTGCTGTTTTTCCCGTTTTACTCCTGTTGTAGGCAGCGGATATTTTCCAAAATACTTTAAAAACACGCTACGAATTGCTTCCCATCGGGTCATGAAGATCATTTTAACCAGTATTTAAAAAAATGTATCTCATTCAAAACGCCAACATTAGCTTTAAAGTTGAGGAGTCGTATTACTGAAGCTGTTGAAAGAGTAATCTTGTAGTCTGTAGACTTCATCAAGCTGTTGAAAGAGTAATTTTGTAGTCTGTAGACTTCATCAAGCTGTTGAAAGAGTCATCTTGTGGTCTGTAGACTTCATGAAGCTGCTGAAAGAGTCATCTTGTGGTCTGCAGACTTCATGAAGCTGCTGAAAGAGTCGTCTTGTGGTCTGTAGACTTCATGAAGCCGTTGAAAGAGTCGTCTTGTGGTCTGTGACTTCATGGAGCTGCTGAAAGAGTCATCTTGTCATCTGTAGACTTCATGAAGCTGCTGAAAGAGTCATCTTGTAGTCTGTAGACTTCAAGAAGCTGTTGAAAGAGTCGTCTTGTGGTCTGTGACCTCATGAAGCTGCTGAAAGAGTCATCTTGTGGTCTGTAGACTTCATGAAGCTGCTGAAAGAGTCGTCTTGTGGTCTGTAGACTTCATGCAGCTGCTGAGAGAGTCATCTTGTGGTCTGTAGACTTCATGAAGCTGCTGAAAGAGTCGTCTTGTGGTCTGTAGACTTCATGCAGCTGCTGAGAGAGTCGTCTTGTGGTCTGTGACCTCATGATGCTGCTGAAAGAGTCGTCTTGTGGTCTGTCAACTTCATGAACCTGCTGAGAGTCTCTTGTAGTTTGTAGACTTCATGAAGCTGCTGAGAGTGTCTTGTCGTCTGTAGAGTTCATGAAGCTACTGAAAGAGTCGTCTTGTAGTCTGTCGACTTCATGAAGCTGTTGAAAGTTTCGTCTGGTGGTCTGTAGACTTCATGAAGCTGCTGAAAGAGTCGTCTTGTGGTCTGTAGACTTAATGTAGCTGTTGAAAGAGTTGTCTTGTGGTCTGTAGACTTCATGCAGCTGCTGAAAGAGTCGTGTTGTGGTCAGTAGACTTCATGCAGCTGCTGAAAGAGTTGTCTTGTGGTCTGTAGACTTCATGAAGCTGCTGAAAGAGTCGTCTTGTGGTCTGTAGACTTCATGCAGCTGCTGAAAGAGTCATCTTGTAGTCTGTAGACTTCAAGAAGCTGTTGAAAGAGTCGTCTTGTGGTCTGTGACCTCATGAAGCTGCTGAAAGAGTCATGTTGTGGTCTGTAGACTTCATGAAGCTGCTGAAAGAGTCGTCTTGTGGTCTGTAGACTTCATGCAGCTGCTGAGAGTGTCATCTTGTGGTCTGTAGACTTCATGAAGCTGCTGAAAGAGTCGTCTTGTGGTCTGTAGACTTCATGCAGCTGCTGAGAGAGTCGTCTTGTGGTCTGTGACCTCATGAAGCTGCTGAAAGAGTCGTCTTGTGGTCTGTCAACTTCATGAACCTGCTGAGAGTCTCTTGTAGTTTGTAGACTTCATGAACCTGCTGAGAGTCTCTTGTAGTTTGTAGACTTCATGAAGCTACTGAAAGAGTCGTCTTGTAGTCTGTCGACTTCATGAAGCTGTTGAAAGTTTCGTCTGGTGGTCTGTAGACTTCATGAAGCTGCTGAAAGAGTCCTCTTGTGGTCTGTAGACTTCATGAAGCTGCTGAAAGAGTCGTCTTGTGGTCTGTAGACTTCATGCAGCTGCTGAAAGAGTTGTCTTGTGGTCTGTAGACTTCATGCAGCTGCTGAAAGAGCCGTCTTGTGGTCTGTCAACTTCATGAACCTGCTGAGAGTCTCTTGTAGTTTGTAGACTTCATGAAGCTGCTGAGAGTGTCTTGTCGTCTGTAGACTTCATGAAGCCGCTGAAAGAGTCATCTTGTGGTCTGTAGACTTCATGCAGCTGCTGAAAGAGTCGTGTTGTGGTCTGTGACTTCATGAAGCTGCTGAAAGAGTCGTCTTGTGGCCTGTAGACTTCATGAAGCCATTGCAAGAGTTGTCTTGTGGTCTGTAGACTTCATGCAGCTGCTGAGAGAGTTGTCTTGTGGTCTGTAGACTTCATGCAGCTGCTGAGAGAGTTGTCTTGTGGTCTGCAGACCTCATGAAGCTGCTGAAAGAGTCGTCTTGTGGTCTGTCAACTTCATGAACCTGCTGAGAGTCTCTTGTAGTTTGTAGACTTCATGAAGCTGCTGAGAGTGTCTTGTCGTCTGTAGACTTCATGAAGCTACTGAAAGAGTCGTCTTGTAGTCTGTCGACTTTATGAAGCTGTTGAAAGTTTCGTCTGGTGGTCTGTAGACTTCATGAAGCTGCTGAAAGAGTCGTCTTGTGGTCTGTAGACTTAATGTAGCTGTTGAAAGAGTTGTCTTGTGGTCTGTAGACTTCATGCAGCTGCTGAAAGAGTTGTCTTGTGGTCTGTAGACTTCATGAAGCTGCTGAAAGAGTCGTCTTGTGGTCTGTAGACTTCATGCAGCTGCTGAAAGAGTTGTCTTGTGGTCTGTAGACTTCATGAAGCTGCTGAAAGAGTCGTCTTGTGGTCTGTAGACTTCATGCAGCTGCTGAAAGAGCCGTCTTGTGGTCTGTCAACTTCATGAACCTGCTGAGAGTCTCTTGTAGTTTGTAGACTTCATGAAGCTGCTGAGAGTGTCTTGTCGTCTGTAGACTTCATGAAGCCGCTGAAAGAGTCATCTTGTGGTCTGTAGACTTCATGCAGCTGCTGAAAGAGTCGTGTTGTGGTCTGTGACTTCATGAAGCTGCTGAAAGAGTCGTCTTGTGGCCTGTAGACTTCATGAAGCCGTTGAAAGAGTCGTCTTGTGGTCTGTGACTTCATGGAGCTGCTGAAACAGTCATCTTGTCATCTGTAGACTTCATGAAGCTGCTGAAAGAGTCATCTTGTAGTCTGTAGACTTGAAGAAGCTGTTGAAAGAGTCGTCTTGTGGTCTATGACTTCATGAAGCTGCTGAAAGAGTCGTCTTGTGGTCTGTAGACTTCATGCAGCTGCTGAGAGAGTTGTCTTGTGGTCTGTAGACTTCATGCAGCTGCTGAGAGAGTTGTCTTGTGGTCTGTAGACTTCATCAAGCTGCTGAGAGAGTTGTCTTGTGGTCTGTAGACTTCATGCAGCTGCTGAAAGAGTCGTCTTATAGTCTGTAGACTTCATGAAGCTGCTGACTGAGTCGTCTTGTAGTCTGTCGACTTCATGAAGCTGTTGAAAGTTTCGTCTGGTGGTCTGTAGACTTCATGCAGCTGCTGAATGAGTTGTGCTGTGGTCTGTAGACTTCATGAAGCTACTGAAAGAATCGTCTTGTGGTCTGTAGACTTCATGAAGCTGCTGAAAGAGTCGTCTTGTGGTCTGTAGACTTCATGAGGCTATTTAAAGAGTTATGTTGTGGTCAGTCCTGCTTTTATCACCAGTAATGAGACTGTTTTCTTTTTTCCAAAACATATTTATTGGAAAGTCAGTTGGAATTGACAACTTGTACAATACATTTTTCTTATTCCCCAGATCTTATTTTCTTTCAAACAAACACACAACGCAAAAAAGAAAACAATGCAAACACACAAACCAGACCCAGCGACATTCAGCCATCCTGCCCTGCTCAATGGCACTGAGTCTGGCAGGACCTGCAAGTCCTGATTCTGATTCTGAAAGAGAAGAAGGCTGTGTATTTCTGTGTATATGATAGTTTAGCTTCGTAAATATTAATATTAGCATTGTAGCTGAACATTTTGTAGTGTGTTGTACTGTGTTTTATCGTGTTTCGGCTGTTTTTTTCATTTTTTTCACTTGTTTTTTTTCCTCATTCAAATAGATTATTTAGTTGGCCAGTTTTGTAAATAGTGTAAGTAAAATGCTGAGAAGATCCAGGAGGGAGAGAAAAGCCCCATTAAGATTTATGGAGGAGGAAATAACATCATCATGTCATTTTACCAGTTAGATTTATTATTTCTCCCATTCTTACACACTTGAAGAAGTTATGTTGGTCTATATAAATGTTATCCTATCTTATGACTTATGAATACTTACTTATATACTTTAGCTTCGTAAATATTAATATTAGCATTGTATCGGAACATTTTGTAGTGTATTTTACCGTGTTTTATCGCGTTTCGGCTGCTTTTTTCATTTTTTTCACTTTTTTTTTTTTTTTGATGCCCAGGTACTCAAAATCTTGTGTTCAAACACAAATAAGAATGCACATAAAAATTTGAGCAGAGAAAAAGTCCTACGGTGGGGAAAAAAAAAAAAAAAAGTAGCCACCCTGTTATAAGTACAGGTGTAAAAGGGTTATAGCGAAGTCATTATATTGAATAACGCTAAATTAATAAATATAAACTTTTCAGGCTCATCTTTTTCCCATCAAGATCCATCAAGACTTTTTGCACAAACTCAAAGGTGGATTCCAATTTCTTTTGATACTTTTTTGAGCGTGCATATGAGCCCAACATATGGGGCGACAGTAGCTCAGTTGGTAGAGCAGGTCGTCTTATAACCAGAAGGTTGGCGGTTGGATCCCCGCTCCCGCAGGCGTAAAACTGGCGTTGTGTCCTTGGGCAAGACACTTCACCCACCTTGCCTAGTGTGAAAGTTGTGAGAGTGAGTGGTTGGTGGTGGTCGGAGGGGCCGATGGCGCAGATTGGCAGCCTCGCTTCCGTCAGTCTGCCCCAGGGCAGCTGTGGCTACAGTCGTAGCTTACCACCACCCAGTATGGTGTGAAAGGGTTGATGTGATATTGCAGTGTGAAGCGCTTTGGGCTCTGTCAAGCAGGGTAAAAAGCGCTATACAAGTGTAGTCCATTTAGTCCATTTTACCAAAGATCATGGTCCATCCTTCCTTTGCAAATCTGCCTGCAGTGTATTTTTACAGCAGTGGTAGTAGCAGTAGTGGTAAGTGCTATGGTGAAATGCAGTAGAAAAAAAGTAGAATATCTTTAACCGTTGTCGTAGCAGCAGATTAAAGGTAGTACAAGCAGTAATGTCCTGAAACAGCATTATTTTGCGGTTGGTTTGTCATTAACTGTCTAGGATCATGCTCTAACTGTCCACTTGAGGGCACCAGAGTACCTGGATATCTGTGAATGGGCTTTTCATCAGTGGGGTACATGCTTTTTGAGTTCACAAGCCTCAGCTTTACAGTCATACTCAGTTTATTACTCATTAAAAAAAAGCCTGATTTGGACTGGAAACTGTATGAAGCTAAAATAAGTTGGCTATGACTGTAAACTTGATACTTGTGGTTTGAATTATTCATGTCATTAATTAAATTAGTTTGACATGAAAGGCAAAGAATGTGCCGAGGGGATTGCAGATTGAGTGACTGATTAACAGCAGATTCACAGTTTAGCTGTCACAAATGTGGCACTTAAATTGTGAATCATGCAGATGATAGAATTTGCAGTGTTTCAGAAGTTTAGATCGTCTTGAAAATGAGTTTTCACAGTCTTTACATTTCCACATACACGACTAACTGGTGAATCATGAAATAGAAAAGAAAAACAAGAGATATCTTGGCCCTGTGAACTATGCCTAGTATGTATTGAACTAAAGGTCATTCAGACATTGAAAGACAAATCGTATTTTTTTAGTATGAACAACTAACTCTCCACGGTGAGCAAGTCTGGAAGCTTTCTAGATGTTATACTGTGAGAAAAAAATCAAACTTAGGTTAAATTTGGATTAAGCTGGTGCTTAAATATATCTACTGAATTCCCATTAATAAAATACGTATATAAAAAAAAGAAAACGAAAGAAAAGAAAAGAAACAAACAAAGTGGTAAATGCATTGTTTTGCACAGATGGTTGGAATAGGTGGTTGTCTGGTATTGGTCCAAAAAGCCCACCTTGCAGTAATTTATAGTGTCACCTTGGACAGTAGACACATTTCGTGGCATGGGTGCAGCCAAAAGGGCAGAAAGGTTTACCGGTTTACTAGAAAGTCTTTCCATGCTAACCCATAGGCGACATTTCACCACAGAGGTACAGTTCTTCCAGAACATCATGCAGTGCAAATTTGTAGCAGCTATACTACTTTCAAAAGTCTGCCAGAGCCAAGCCCCCATTTTGTTTAGTGTTTTTGCAAAAAATCCCTGCACAGATGAGGATTTTTACCACTCCAGATAAACCAGGATAATATCTAATTATGTAATTATGTAACTATATGAGGAATAGTAGACTCAGCTTTTGGCACATATAAGAGAAGGTTGTCCGCATACAAAGACAACTTGTGTTCTGTGTTGCCCCTGAGAAAGCCTGTGATAGCACGATTGGATCTTATGGCTATCACAAGTGGCTCGATAGCTAAGACGGATAGCAGTGGACTGAGGGGACTGCCTTGTCTCGTCCCACAGGCCAAATCAAAAGGTGCAGAGTAGAGATTGTTGGTCAGGACGACAGCGGAAGGGCAAGAATACAGCAACCGGATCCAGGCAATGAAAGACGCCCCAAACCCAAATTTGACCAGGGTTTGAAAAAGGAATGTCCATTTGACTCGTCGAATGCTTTCTCTGCATCCATAGAGTGAATGCATTCTGAGGTGGACCGGGAAGGATATTGAAAAGGAGTGGTCTCTGTTTTAGAAAACCTGTTTGGTCTGGGGATATAATACAACCTAGAATCTCTTCAAGACGGAGAGAGAGAATCTTTGTCAGAATTTTTTAGTCCGAATTCAGTCACGAGATCGGCCGGTATGAGGCACAGTCTAATGGGTCCTTCCCTTTTTTTAACAGAAGCGTGATGCATAATTGGCTGAGAGTGGGAGGAAGCCGGCCAGATGTATAGGATTCGACATACAGTTTGGTCAAGATCGGAGATAGTTGTTCACTAAAGGTATTCGTTAGTAAAGTTTCAATCTTAAACACTTTGATTGGCATAGCAAACTTCTCTTTGTGTTATTTGTTTTGTCCAACGAAGCAATCTGCTCTAAAGTAAGTGAGGGGAGGGCCAAATCATGAAAAACTGGGGTCAGAAGCTGTTTTTCCAAATCTGGGGATGGGTTCTGAGCATTTCAGGTGTGATATTTGTTTGTCGAGTTTCTCTTGTTGTTCCTTTGAAATTTTCCTTCTGTAGGCCGCGTATGATAAAATCTGTCCTCTACTTTAGCTTAAGTTGTGCCCTCTACAATACAGACACTTTCAGACAACAGTGATATTTCTTAAATGAATGAATTATGCCTGAGACCGTCCTCCCCTGGACGTCTTTTGTGGCGGCGGTCTTCTTAATCCTCCAGAGGATCAGGCCGCAGCACAAGCCAATCAGCCGCAGGCCAGCCATTGTAAACACTTCCTATGTCCTCCACGGACAGGGCTGCCAGGCATGTGACCCCCGTCCACTGTCCCCGGGCGTCCATCACATACCCAGCATGCCTAGTCCCGACCGGACAGGCAGGATGTCTGCATCAGGACAGGAACCTGTTCTCCCGATGCAAGACATCTGGGTGAGTCAGCACTATGGAGGGGTTGGAGGAGGAGAGGGAGGGGCGCTCCACCTGCCAGGAGCTTTAAAGCAGAGGCGGAGCAGCAGGAGACGCAGCAGGACTCCCGTCCTCTCCCGTTCTCTCCTGTCCTCCACGTCTGAGCAGCAGGTAAGCAGAGAAGACCTCGTGCTGCTGTTGTGCTTCTGGAAGGGCTCATTTTTAGGAATCTGTGGCCTCAGTTTTCATTATTTCATTATCAGACAAACTGAATGAAAGCACCAAGAATGAAGTTTCTGTAAAAATCTGCAGGAGTCAGTGGCAGGAGTTGGTTGTCTGAGGTTCTCTGAGGTCTTTTAATACATGATACGAAACCAAGAACTTTGACTGCAGCTGAATGTGGATGTTCTGACACCGCTGGGTCCTCAGTGTGGAACCGCTGGATTCAGGGTTTCAGTCTCAGTGTTCTGCTGTGTCTCCAGCGTCTTCACCATGCTGTTGTTTCCAGAACTCTGACCCTGCTGGTCCAGATGTTCCCTCAGGTCTGTTCTTGTTCCAGGAAGCTGAAAGATGACCAGAGCAGCCGCGTCCCTGGTCCTGGTGGCCTTGTCCTCCACCTTTACTAAATATGTCCCCAAATCTGGCCAGAGGATCCCTCAGTCGCTGTCTCGAGGTTTGTGGTGACGGAGTTGTAATGGGAGCATTGGAGTAGGAACCATATGATGGTGAAAACTTGGTGGGACACTTTAAGAGGACGGACACATGTAAATGTATGGGCAGAGCAGCAGTGTTATTAAAGAGCCTGTAAAGAGCATACATGTCTCCGGTATGTCTCTTACAGCAGCTAGACATAACAGTACAGGAGTAGCTTCAGTAGTGTCCTGGTTTGAACCCCAGCTGCTCCTGTGTCTTGCAGGTTGGGGCGACCAGCTGAACTGGGCTCAGACGTACGAGGAGGCTCTGTCCTTGTCTCGGTCCACGTGAGGAAGCACCTTGGTTCTAAGGGGAACGGTTCCATGAGGGGTGGGTGTGAAACAACTGTCTGGTCTGTGTTCCAGGAACAAGCCTCTGATGGTCCTGTTCCACCTGGAGGACTGTTCTCAATGCGATGGTGAGCCGGCCCAGCTGTACCCCCCACCAGCCCCAGCACGTCCTGCTGCTCCCCCCCCTGCTCTGCTTCACCCTAACGCTCCGTCTGTCCTGCAGCACTCAAGCAGGCCTTGGCTCACGACGATGAGATCCAGAGGATCCTGGATGAGGACTTTGTGGTCCTCAATGTGATTGTAGGCTGCAGGGCTGGTGGGGGAGGGCTCTGACACTGCAATGAAACATCCTGCATTACGTGTGTGTGTGTGTGTGTGTGTGTGTGTGTGTGTGTGTGTGTGTGTGCTCTCCTCCCCTGCAGCAGGAAACCGTAGATCAAAACATGTCCCCTGATGGAAAGTACGTCCCCAGGATCATGTTTGTGGGTAAGACCTGGTGTCTGTGGAGTCAGGGGACTGACCCGACTGGATCCGACCTGTTTAAACCAGATCAGCAGCTTGGTGCAGTCTGGAACAGGCGTCTCTCAGCAGAATGAGGTGGCGTTTGGAGATTCAAGAAGTAAAACCAAGAATTTCTTTTTGGACTAAGTTCAGTTCTGTGGAACTCACAGGAGTTCCGGACACGGCTGTAGAATTATTCCCATGATGTTAAAATAACTTCACCAATAATTATGAAGGTGTGGACAAAAGACAAACACATAACTCAGATGACACTGAGTCACGTTTGTCCTCAATCTCTGGAGCCGTCAGCCAACAGTTCCTCGAACCCTAATGTGAGTAAATCTTCCTAGAACCGATGGGGGCAGGGAGGGAACAGCGCTGAATGTCCGACCTGGAAAAACCTAAACAGATGCTTTGTGGACCAATCATATTGTGATTTCATTTCCTGAACTGAAGCCAGATCCTGAGAGTGTTGAGAACAACAGGACTTCTGATGACGGCTGAGGTCTTGACTGGAAGAGAAGAGTATGTAAGAGCAGTGTTACATCCCCCTTAAAGGTGTTAAAAATGGTCTGGCTGGGAGCTGGGGAAAAGCAACAACTTATGCACAGGCTTACTGGGCTGACGTAAATTAGGCTTACGGCGGTGTGCAGGCAAAACAAGGTACAACACAAAAGAACTCAGGTGACCTTTTCCAAAGGAAAAGGGAATTTTATATAACCAAAGATAAATCAAACAAACAGTGTTACAAACAATTTTACAAGTTATCACAAAAAATGACAAAACACAACCCGCAGGGGTTAAACAAAAAACTAGCAAAAAGCAAAAATGGAGGACAGCGAACAGAGGGCAGGAGGACGTCAGGACAAGGGCCCTGTGGGTGGTGCCACTAAACACACACAAACCCTAATCTTCCCCTAAACCTCGACCCTGTGACCCTACTACCTTAAACTACCTTAAACCAGTGATTTACCCAAACTAAGCCTCACCTGACCTGTCTGCTACAAAGGGTCGTGGCAGCCGAAAGTTACCTACGTGCAGAATGTAGACCCCGGGGTGTCTTACCTGGAGCCCTTCTCCAAGGAAAAAGACAATACAGAAAACGGGGGAGACTACAAAACACAGTCGGTGGGGACAGGTGGGTTTAACAAAAACAGGCCCCCAAACAGTAGTCTGGCTAAGGAGGGAAAAAACAAGAAGTCTCAAAACTTCAGACAAGAAACCAAGCAAGACCGATCCTGCAGGGAAAGAGACAAAGAAACCAAGAAGTATTTTGGTTGAAACACAGGGACTGATTGAAACAGATAGACATTTCAGGAGGATATTCATTTTAACGACATTAATCTTTCTCATCAAGGAGAGGGGCAGATTCTTCCACCTCTCACAGTCAGATTTTCCTTGGTCTTGGAGTGAAGTTGGCAGAGAAAAGACCAGAAAAAGCACAAGTCACATGAATCTCGAGATATTTAAAGTTGGAGGATCCTGAAAAGGCAGGTTAGCCTGCTGGAGCAGGGAACCAGCTGACTTTTATTAAGATTTAGCTTATATCCTAAAAATGAACAACATTTATCAAAATGGACACCTGGAAGAGAAGCTACTGATACTGCTACATAGAGCAACAAGTCATCTGCGTATAGAGATAACTGGTACTGAAGGCCATCAGGATAGCGAGTCAGAGCACCTGATGGAGACGGCCAGTGGAGACAGCTGCAGGTGGAGGCAGCGGGGAGAGAGCCAGGGCATGCTGGGTAGGGTTCTGCAGGAACAGGGCTGGAGAACCCTGTTCTAAAAACTCTACGTCACCTGCTTCTGCACTGCTACATCATTTACTACGTCCACTTCCCAACAGACCCCTCCATGACGGTGAGAGACGACATCATTGGACGCTACTCCAACCGCCTGTACGCCTATGAACCAGGTGATGTGAAACTCTGTAAGTGCTCCAGCTAACACACACACACACACACACACACACACACACACACACACACACACACACACACACACGTAAAGACACTCAAAGTACATTTGCGATTGGAAACAGTAAAGATGGTGCTGTCCAAGGTCCTGAATTAAGACCTGAACACAGACGCCAGATACTAGTTGCGCAGTGATACACCTGAAAATGCGAAATACACACACACACACACACACACACACACACACACACACACACACACACACACACACACACCTTGCAAGTCTTGAATGTTCTGTTTGTGTTATTTGATGTTAATTAGTAATAGACATTGTTAATAAACGCTCATTAACTGAACTGAACGATTCATGCTTCTCTTTTTGGGCGTCTTGTAACAAATGTCCTGGTTGTATCAGCCTGAGCTCGATCTCACACCTTCTCTGATAATTTAACGGTTTTTTATCCAAAGATTAACATCCAGCTTAAATTACTTTTCCATCTTTGAGACTGAAAATTGGTAATGAATGTTCCTCTGACGAGGTGGTGCCCCGGAATTATCAATTAAATAACCTACAGGTTTATTTAATGCATAATTCAGAACTTTCCTCAGCTCATTTTCTGTAATTTACCCATTTCCAGTAATTGGTCATTTGTGTCATTATTGATTAATTAACAACACCTTGTTAATTAATAAGTTAATGGTTAAATCAATCTGTGGTCTACTCCATTACCAAATAGCTGATTATTTAACATTATTAATGATAAATAACAATTTATTCTGATTAATAACAATTGATGTTGGGCTAAATTACTTGGTGCTTCACTTTAAACAGTTTATTACGCCGTAATTGATTGTTATTGGTGATCCACTGTGAATGATCTGCAATTATTAATTGGCAAATGAAAATTTACCCAAATTAATAAGTAACTAAATTACTTAAAGTAATAAATTACTCTCAGTAATCAATACTTTAGTAATTTATTCCCAATTACCAATCGTAAACCCCAACACACACACACACACACACACACACACACACACACAAACACACACACACACACACACACACGCGCGCGCACACACACACACACACACACACTCGTAAGGACACTCAACGTGCATTTACACATGTAAACACAGGAAACATGGTGCTGTCCAAGGTCCTGAATAAAGATCTGAATACAGATACTCGATACTTTTTGTGCATTGATACACCTGAAAATACAAATTACACACACCCACACCCACACACACACACACACACACACACACACACACACACACACACACACACACACACACACACACACACACACTCACACACACACATGTCAAGACACTCAAAGTATATTTACACAGGTAAACACAGGAAACATGGTGCTGTCCAAGGTCCTGACTTAAGATCTGAATACAGACACTAAATACATTTTGTGTACTGATACACCTGAAAATGCAAATTACCGACAGGTCGACAGTTCTCATTTTTTATGTTTTTTTGCTTTTGTTTTTTGTTGTTGTTGTTGTTTTGAAAAACCTGTGTAGCGCTTCTTCAACATCTGAGTCTTAATCTTTTCCCCTTTTGTTTAGTTGTGTGAGCCCCTTAAACATGAATCACGCCAGCTTCTTTACAAAAATACTCTCAAATTTATTAAACAAAATTGTATTGGAAAATGATCTGATCGTAGAAAGAAGAAAAAACAAAAATACAACACCAACCAAAGACTCTTTGATCCAAAACCAAATTGGTACCTCAAAACAAAAATACTCTGCTGCCTCGTAACCCAGGCTCTTCACCATTGAACAGGTAATTAAATTAATCAGTTCCCAAAACAGAATTAATTGAAATCACAACACATCACAAAAAGAAAAAAACAATACAACAAAACAAATACCTCTCCATGGCAGCTACACCATAAACATAATGCATTTCCATAATAGTAAAAAAATATAACAAAAAACAAATTATAATGTTTTTGTAATTTGTATATGTATATGTATTTTGTATAATATTTTAATACTTTTTGTCTAGTTCTCAGGGGAGAACCTTGGGTTGTTGTTTGGTCCTCACATTTTTAAATACATTTTTTTTCTCCCCACGCCTACCTACAGGAAGAACAAAATCGAGGGATACTTGGACAGCGTTGCATAGCTGCTTTAATTTCAACTGAAAACGAAGAGAAGCCGTGCAACAGAATGTCTGAAACCTCGTAACGTTCACAAAATATAATGGTGTTTAAAGCGCTGAAAAATAATAATGCTCGTGCAGTATCTGCTTTCTCACTTAAACCAGTGGTTTTCTTGGTATGCAAATGAGCGTTCCAATGTTTGACCAGGTGCGCATTTTATTATTTGGAAGCGCATGCGCACCAGCGCACCGCTTCTGTGCACCCCTGGTTATAACTGTGGATTGTTGTTTGGGAGGGGAGTGATTTTGCTTTGCAGTGATTTTAGAAGTGTATGTGTCTCTACAATACAGAAAAATTAAAAAAAAAAAAATTCTAAAAATAACAAGTGAAATTGAGAAAGAGTGTTTGAGTTCACTGTAAACAAAAAAATCTTAAAAAAACGGGAATTTTTCGGCAGCTGGGGCACCAGAAATATACCATAAAATAACAGAAGATTACTTTCTCGTAAAAAAATAGTTTTTTCAGTACTAAAAATACAGCTTGTGCTTGTAATTTTAACAAGATTTTGCCTGAATTTACAGTTGTTTAACATTTAATTACAAACATTTAATGTTACAAAATAATGAAATTATTGAATGTGATTCGTCTTTCAGATAAACAGATAATACAGAAAACAACTAGGGGCAACATGACCTGTGTGTTTTGGATCATGGGAGGCAGCTGGGGAGCCAGGACCGGGACTTGAGTCCGCGACCGTCTAAACGAGGGGCAAGAGCATCAACCTCTAAGCCACCATGCGGATCTGGCTGAATGTTTTAAAAAAAGAAAACTCACTTCAGGGATGAGTGAGAGGTGTACTTTCCCCATTAGCTCCTATGTGATTTTAATAATTACATATAATTTTAATGATTGTAATGATTTTTTTTGAGTTGTGAAGTTTAATTTCACAAATTTTTTCCGTAAATAATTGAAAAATATTTGTGAAATTATGATACAGTTGTTAACATATGTTGACCATAAATATCCGTATTTGTAATTGAATTTCTCTGTAAAAGATCAGGAATATTGTGTTTTTTCACAGTTGCAAGGATTTCTTGTTATATTACATTTATATACCCTCTTCCTCCCTGCTGTCAGAGACAGAGACGTCCTTCCTACAGAGGACACAGACTCACTGAAGAACCAGGGAGCCAAAAGTGAAATCCAGCATAAAGAGGTTGAGTGAATGTGGTGTTGAAGGTGTGGAGGTGGATCAGAGAGTCAGAGGAGACTCTGAAGAAGGACAGAGAGCCAGCAGGACAGTCCACATACACTGCTACTCTACCAGAGGAGGAGAACGAGGAGGAGGAGGAGGAGAGGAAGGAGATGGGTGTGTCTCTGTTATTGTGCCAGACAGAGTAACCGAAACCAGAGCACCTCAGACTCCAGGACTGATCATTCCCTCCAAACCTACTCTCATCACTGCCTCCTTTCCTTCTGATTCCACTGTAACTCACTGATATGTCAACACCTCTGCTCCACTCGACCTCCCAGTAACATCGACCACTCAGATCATTTCGACACAGCAGCTGTTTATAGACATCAAATCTGTCTGGATGATGAGGATACGGCTGCTCTCCCCACTCATGTGTCACCTTCCTGTTGTTGTTGGACAGTTTGAGCTCTCTGCTCATTGAGTTTTCATCCAGTTGAAGTTGAGAGAAATCTGATGGAGAGAAAAAGAGTTCAGTCCTGATGTGACACATGTGATGGATTTGTTGTTTGTGGACTTCCTGACATGTTGTTGATGGAGAGAAAGTTTGATGAGGACACTTTTTGTCAGGCTTCTCTTGTCAGTAATGTTTGAAAGACTCCAAAGCTTTGATTGAAAGACAAACGGACAGTGATGAGTCCAACTTACACTTCCTCAGACCAGGTTTGAGCCTCTGCTGTCCACCATGGTCCACCCTGCAGGAAGAGAGACAGTCAGACAGGAAGACAGGGCATTGGTCAAGACACAGGCCCAGGAGCTCGTGTTGTGAGTTCATACCTGAGAGTCTCCAAACTGCACTGGGGATCCTCCACTGCAGCAAACAGCTCATCCACTCCTGAGTCTCCTGGATGGTTGTAGCTCAGGTCCAGCTCTCTCAGATGGGAGGACTTGGATCTCACAGCTGAGACCAGAGAAGCACAGCCTTCCTCTGAGACCAGACACCCTGACAGACTGGAGACACAAACATGGCTGCATCAAGTCAAGAAGGAAGAAGGAAGTTCCTCCACATGATCATGCAGCAGCTGGAGCCTGACCTGAGAGCTTCCAGTTTACAGTGAGGACTCTCCAGTCCAGAAGACAGTAGCTTCACTCCTGAGTCCTGCAGGTCGTTGTTACTCAGGTCCAGATGTGTCAGACTGGAGGACTGAGAGCTGAGAACTGAGGACAGAGCTCCACAGCTTCTCTCTGACAGACCACAGCTGCTCAACCTGAAGAAGAAGCAAAAATGAAAACCAGATCAATGTTTCTCCTGGACTCAGTTCTACAGATTTGTTCTTAAACCACGTACAGAGCTTTGCTGGAGGCTTTGACCACTGGCAGCAGCTTCAGAAGAGCCTCCTCTGAAGCAGAGTATTTCTTCAGGTCAAACTCCTTCAGATCTTCTTCTGATGACAGTAAGATGAAGACCAGAGCTGACCACTGAGTTGGAGACAGTTTGTCTGTGGAGAGACGTCCTGATCTCAGGGACTGTTGGATTTCCTCCACCAGAGAACCATCATTCAGTTCATTCAGACAGTGGAGCAGATTGATGCTTCTCTCTGCAGACAGACTCTCACTCAGCTTCTCCTTGATGTACTGCACTGTTTCCTGATTGGTCTGTGAGCTACTTCCTGTCTGTGTCAGCAGACCTCGAAGGAGACTCTGATTGGTCTCAAGTGAAAGACCCAGGAGGAAGCGGAGGAACAAGTCCAGGTGTCCAGTTGGACTCTTCAAGGCCTCGTCCACAGCTCTCTGATGGAGACGGTGGAGTTTAGGTTTCTTCTTTAACACTTTAGACCTCCTGGAGTTTTTCTGTTGTTCTTCCAGCAGGTTGATTCCAGACTTGATGAAGGTCTGATGGACATGTAGAGCAGCCAGAAACTCCTGAAGGCTCAGATGGATGAAGCAGAACACCATGTCCTGGTACAGGCCGCTCTCCTCTCTAAAGATCTGTGTGAACATTCCTGAGTACTTTGAGGCTGCTTTGAGATCGATGCCACACTCTGTCAGGTCGGATGGATAGAAGATCAGGTTTCCTTTCTGCAGCTCCTCAAAAGCCAGTTTTCCCAGAGATTGTATCATCTCCCTGCTCTCTGGACTCCAGTGTGGATCTGTGGCAGCTCCTCCATCATACTTGACCTTCTTGACTTTGGCCTGGACCACCAGGTGGTGGATGTACATCTGAGTCAGGGTCTTGGGCAGCTTTCCTCCCTCTCTGCTCTTCAACACCTTCTCCAGAACTGTAGCAGTGATCCAACAGAAGACCGGGATGTGGCACATGATGTGGAGGCTTCGGGAGGTCTTGATGTGGGAGATGATCCTGCTGGCCTGCTCCTCCTCTCTGAACCTCCTCCTGAAGTACTCCTCCTTCTGGGGGTCGGTGAACCCTCGGACCTCTGTCACCCTGTCCACACAGTCAGCAGGGATCTGATTGGCTGCTGCAGGTCGTGTGGTGATCCAGAGGCAAGCAGAGGGAAGCAGATTCCCCCTGATGAGGTTTGTCAGCAGAACATCCACAGAGGTGGACTCTGTAACTTCAGTGAGGAACTCAGTGCTCTGGAAGTCCAGAGGGAATCGACACTCATCCAGACCGTCCAAGATGAAGACCACCTGGAAGTCTTCAAAGCTGAAGAGTCCTGCTTCTTCTGTTTCCGTGAAGAAGTGATGAACAAGTCCCACCAAGCTGAACTTCTTCTCCTTCAGCACATTCAGCTCTCTGAAGGTGAATGGAAATATGAAGTGGATGTCCTGGTTGTCTTTGTCTTCAGCCCAGTCCAGAGTGAACTTCTGAGTCAGGACTGTTTTCCCAATGCCAGCCACTCCCATTGTCAGCACTGCTCTGATTGGTTTAGATCTCCCAGGTGGGGCTTTAAAGATGTCTCCTGGTGTGATGCTTGTCTCTGCTCTGTCTGCTATCCTGTGTGCTGCTTCAATCTGTCTGACCTCATGTTCCCAGTTGACCTCTGCAGCCCCTCCCTCTGTGATGTGGAGCTCTGTGTAGATCTGGTTCAGGAAGGTGGACTCTCCTGCTTTAGAGACTCCTTCAAACACACACTGGAACCTCTTCTTCAGGCCACGTTTCAGCTTGTGTTGGAAAACTCCAGCAGAAGTTCCTGAAAAGAAGACGAAAGCATGGGTGAGTTAAATGGATTTGACAGTGAAGATTAAAGTGTGTTATGTACTTCGCATTTCAGCTCAGCTCCTTCTTCACCACGACGGATCTAAACAACGACCGCATCACTGCAGACACTGCACCCATCCACCTGTCAATCTCACCTTCATCCGTCCCTCACTCAGGAACAAAACCCCAAGTTACTTAAACTCCTCAACTTGGGCCACAGTCTCTCCACCGACCTGGAGAGGGCAGTTCACCTTCTTCCGGTCTAGGACCATTTCCTCGGATTTAGAGGTGCTTGGATTTACAGGTGCTGATCCTCATCCCTGTCGCTTCACACTCGGCTGTGAATCACCCCAGTGCATGCTGGTCCAGGTTACATGAAGCCAACAGGACAACATCATCTGCAAAAAGCAAAGATGACATCCTGTGGCTACCAAATTGGACCTCTTCCGGCCCCTGGCTGCACCTTGAAATTCTGTCCATAAAGATTATGAACAGAACTGGTGACAAAGGGCAGCCCTGCTGGAGTACAACATGCACTGGGAACAGGTTCTGTCACGCCCTATGCCCCTGCGGCCATTTGGGACCGCTGGCCGGTTTTGGTTTTGATTGTCCCTTGTGCTGGCCCTGCCCCTCCTGTTTCTGTGGGATCTTCAGCTTCTGGCCCCCTCCGGCAAAGCTCGTCCCCAGGATCTTCAGCTTCTGGGCCCCGCTGGCGAAGTTCATCCCCGGAATTTGAGGTCCGCCCAGCTCACGCTTTGCCGCCGGCCGCGATGCCTCTGATCTACTCCAGGAGCGTCCCAGTCCTCAGCAGCGTTCCCAGCCGCGCAGTGCAGTCCCATGTTCCCCCGTCCCGCCTGTCAGCTTTAGCGCCGTGCCATCTGTGTCTGAGTCTGAGTCTGTGTCCGGTTTCTGTCCGTCCCGTCTGACCCCTCCTCGGTCCGGGATGTTGGGCGGTGGTGCCTGGAATGATTGCTCTGTTGTGCGCCGGGAGGCGCACATTGAGAGGAGGGTCCTGTCACGCTCTATGCCCCTGCGGCCATGTGGGAGCGCTCAGGGCCGGTTTCGGTTTTGTTTGTCCCTTGTGCTGGCCCTGCCCCTCCTGTTTCTGTCTGCTCCTGCCTCGTTACCACCTTAATGTGTTGCACCTGTCTTTCCCTCTATTTAAGTCCTGCTCCCCTGGTTTGTCTTGTCGGCTCCTTGTGGGTCTCACTGCGTGCTTCTCTGTCCTTGCCTGCATGTTGGCTCAGCTCAGCGTTCCTTTATCCTGTGTTCCTGTATCCTGCTTTCCTGTGTCCTGCATTCCTGTTTCTGAAAATAAATGAGTTTGAACCAGAGTCCTGAACACAACCCGCAGCCCGACCTTTATTTAAAGTAATCATTTTGGGTCATATTGTCTGAATACTAAACAGCACATTGCCACAGTGAGGAAACAATGCGCCTGAATGAAGCAGCTCTTCCAAAAAAAGCCTGAATTCAGTCATGAATCATCAACCCTGCGTATTCTTCTCCCATACAACTGTAAAGCCGCTTGTTTGTTACATTTGATGCTCTTGAACTTTGAATCTCTTAAAGGGAACTTTACGTGTGTAATAGACTTACTTTCTGTCTAGACTTGAGCGGCGGTCAGCAGTTACGAGCCATGACATGTTTTGGAATCCATCGAGGAGAAAAGTAATCCATCAGGGAAACACTGTGTAATGTTTGAACACTTCAGGGGCATTACAAAGTGATAGTTGTACGTTTTATCCATTTATTGGTCCAAAAAGGTTCATTGGTCTGCCGAAACCGTCAGGTAAATAACAAAATACCTCCCTGGTCTTTGGAAAAGAACCTTTGTTTTGGATTATCCATTTATTTCTCAAATATCTAAATAGCTATTAACTGTTTTGGAAGTGGCGCTTGTTAGACGGAGGCAGACCGTTTGATGCTCTCGTCCAATCACAAATTGTGTCATTAGATGGTGAAACGCGTTTAAACAGCTGAGCCAGTGATTGCCACAAAGTAGTGGAAGGGATCCTCAGAGAGTAAATAATGACCAAGATAGTTTTCTGTAGTTTGCTCATCTAACTGAAAGTTAGTTCCCACTTTGCGGCTATCGTAAGACAACACTTTACTGCACTTTTTACAGGCCGCGAACCCAGCAACTTGATAATTTTCTTCATCTATGATAACACGAAAATGCTCCCAAACTTTAGACTTAGCTCTGGTGGATGAATTTTCGGCAAATTTGTACTCTCCGCTCTGAAGTTGTACTCTCACGTCCTCCGCCATTTCTGTTGTTTTGGTAACCCGGAAATGGATGCAGAAGACACGCTGTGCAAGCTGCAGTCGCAGCAGATGGACCATGTCAGAGCTTTTAATTTTATTAAATTTAAATTTTATTTTATTTATTATTATGTTATATTGATTCTCATAAGTCAACCTACAACCCGTGACCTGACCCACAAGCTATTTTTCCCACCCACATCCAAACCTGAGAAAAAAAAAAAAAAAGTTTTTAAAAGCCACCAATCAGTTGTTTTAGTGGGTACCCGACCCAGTGCAGGACTCTGGTTTGAACTCCGCCTGGCTGCCTGCGCGGGGGTCCTTCAACCTGCACCCATGACAGGTCCGACTTACTGCCGGCAACACAGACCAGACTCCTACTCCGGTCCTACAGAGACCAGATGGCCCTTAACATGGGGTCCCGGACGCCGTATTCCCCTATACCCCCCCACAAGATACCACGAGGGACGTGGTCGAATGCCTTCTCCAAGTCCACAAAACACATGTGGACAGGTTGGGAAAACACCCACGAACCCTCGAGCCCCTATGGAGGATATAGAGCTGGTCCACTGTTCCACGACCTGGATGAAAACCACATTGTTCCTCCTGAATCCGAGGTTCGACTATCGGTCGAATCCTCCTCTCCAGTACCCTGGAATAGACTTTCCCAGGGAGGCTCAGGAGTGTGATCCCCCTATAGTTGGAGCACATCCTCCGGTCCCACTTTTAAACAGGGGGACCACCACCCCGGTCTGCCAATCCAGAGGCACCGTCCCCGACCACCACGCAATGTTGCAGAGACGTGTCAACCAAGACAGTCCCTGCACATCCGGAGACTTATGATACTCAGGGCAAATCTCGTCCACCCCTGGGGCTTTGCCACCGAGGAGCTTACCAACCACCTCGGTGACTTCAGCTTGGGTGATGGACGAGTCCACCTCTGAGACCTCCGCCTCTGCTTCCTCCACGGAAGACGTGGCGACGGGATTGAGGAGGTCCTCGAAGTGTTCCTTCCACCGTCCAACAATATCCCCAGTTGAGGTCAGCAGCTCCCGTCCTCCACTGTAAACAGTGTTGATGGAGACCTGCTTTCCCCTCCTGAGGCGCCGGACGGTGTGCCAGAATTTCTTCGAGGCCGACCGATAGGCCTCCTCCATGGCCTCTCTGAACTCCTCCCAGACCCAAGTTTTTGCCTCCACAACCACTCGGGCTGCAGTTCGCTTGGCCTGCCGGTACCTGTCAGCTGCTTCTGGAGTCCCATGAGCCAACAAGGCTCGATAGGACTCCTTCTTCAGCTGGACGGCAGCCCTTACTTCCGGTGTCCACCAATGGGTTCGGGGGTTGCCGCCGCGACAGGCACCGGAGACATTATGACCACAGCTCCAAGTAGCTGCTTCAACAATGGAGGTAGAGAACATGGAGAACATGGTCCACTCGGACTCAATGTCCCCAGCCTCCCTCGGGACATGAGAGAAGCTCTCCTGGAGGTGGAAGTTGAAAACCCTGCCGACAGAGGGTTCCACCAGACGTTCCCAGCAGACCCTCACAACACGTTTGGTTCTGCAAGATCTGTCTGGTTTTCTCCTCCGCCAGCGAATCCAACTCACCACCAGGTGGAGATCGGTCCACAGCTCTGCTCCTCTCTTCACCCGAGTGTCCAAAACACGAGGTCAGAGGTTAAATTTGGGAAATCATTTGTGGAAATCATTTGGCGGTGTGAACGCAGCATAAAGAGTGTATTTGCAACAACAAATTAGAAAAGGAACTGTTAGCAACTAAGTGGAGGACCCAAAAAATAATGTTTTGCTGAGTTTATCTTGCAGGCTCAGACCATCCCCGACTCTGTTTCTGCTGGAGCTGAAAACATTTCAGTGTTTGGTGAGATCAAATCCTCTTACTGCTCCTCAGATGCTCAGCCAGCTCCTCCTGCTTCATCCTCCTCAGGAAGTCCAGAGTCATCCTCAGAAATGACTCTCTGCTGCTCCTCTGCTCTTCATCCTCATCCTCATCCTCATCCTCCCTCTCACTTTCTGAGCATGCTGGGTAATCTGGACTCAGGAGCTTCTTCATCTTCTTCAGCTCCTTCTTCATGAAAGTCACCATGTTGTCCTCCAGCATCTGGAACAGAGAAACATCTGGAGTTAGACAGATGGAGATGTGAGAATAAATCCACCGTTGTTGCTACTCTGGAGACTGTCAGTGTTTCCAAGAGGACGACCAATAACGCTACGGTTAGACACTTGTTCTCACCACAAAGATGGAGTCCAGATGTGTTTGATGCTGAGGGGCGGAGCCTCCACGGAGAACCTCAGAGCTCTGCTGGCTGCCGCTGCAGAAACATGTTGACTTTGTTCAAGCTGCTGTTCTGAGGATGAATCCTGACACAAACACTGATTCTCACCCCTCATCAGAAGGTACTGGTAGTGACTCAAAGCTAATGGATTCATCCATAGACCCGTCACTCTCCAGGGACACACAGCTGGTTCCAGGTCCAGGACTCCTCCTACAACACATGAAGATCTGAATTAACAAGATAAACGTGTGTGTGTGTGTGTGTGTGTGTGTGTGTGTGTGTGTGTGTGTGTGTGTGTGTGCTGTGAGGATGAATCCTGACACAAACACTGATCCTCACCCCTCATCAGCAGGTCCTGGTCCTGATTTAAAGAGAATGACTTCTGTCATAGACTGATCACTCTTTAGGGACACACAGCTGGTTCCAGGTCCAGGACTCCTCCTACAACACATGAAGATCTGAATTAACAAGATAAACGTGTGTGTGTGTGTGTGTGTGTGTGTGTGTGTGTGTGTGTGTGTGTGTGTGTGTGTGTGTGTGCTGTGAGGATGAATCCTGACACAAACACTGATCCTCACCCCTCATCAGCAGGTCCTGGTCCTGATTTAAAGAGAATGACTTCTGTCATAGACTGATCACTCTTCAGGGACACACAGCTGGTTCCAGGTGCAGGACTCATCCTACAACACATTAAGATCCGAATTACAACATGAACGTGTGTGTGTGTGTGTGTGTGTGTGTGTGTGTGTGTGTGTGTGTGTGTGTGTGTGTGTGTGTGTGTGTGTGTGTGTGTGTGTGCTGTGAGGTTGAATCCTGACACAAACACTGATTTAAAGCCAATGGGTTTCCCCAAAGACCGGTCACTCTTCAGGGCCACACAGCTGGATGGAAACCCAGAGTCAGAGTATAAAACAAACACAATGTTGGGGACGCACTGATGGACAGGTCCAGCTAAGGCATGACCCGGAGTCATGTTGTCTGCGAATACTGTCCCCCGTCATGAAGGAGACATGACCCCCGCCGTGGTGGAGACGCAGCAGACTTTGAAGCTCTCTAGAACAAAGAGAGAAACTTCTTCCTCTCAGCAGGAGGCCACCGCCATCGTGTCCCCCAGAACCTGAAATGGCTGCTCATCTCCTCCACCATGTGCTTAGAACAAAGAAACCCTCAGGTAATGGCCGTTTATCTGTCCTCACAGAACAAAGAAGCCAGATAAGGGTGCAATATCACTGCCAACCTCACGAGGGCGCTCGTGAGGCTCCTCCCCAGAGCAGAGGAGGGGAGGACTCAGATCGCCTTCTGATTGGCTGAGCGACCGCCACTCAAAAGTTGAGATCCCGCCCTCCATCTTCGGTTCTCTCAAAGAATTTTATCCAGGAAGGACGCACAGCCGTCTCTCCAACGGATTATACCCGGTACTGAACGGACCCGCTGGCGGGACTTTTGGGACCAGTTTCTCTTCACCGGTGAAGCCCCTTTTCCCAGCGGGGCAGAACGGCAGGGACTCCCCTGGAGCAGACCGAAGACACCAGCAGGACCGCACCACTAAGGCTCAGCTCTCCCCCTTCTCCTCCTCCTGCAGCCAAAACCCAACTGAGGACCCGGACAGAGGAACCGGGACCTCTTCCTCCACGTGGACCCCTCCAAGAGCCCAAGGTTCTGTTGGACGCAACAGAACCCGATCGAGATCAGAGCGACGGCTTTGATCTCCCCACCAAACACCTCATCAGCCACAGGACCCACAGCGGCGGAGAGCCCATCACACAAGGTTTGACACCTGGGCGGGCTTTAGGCAGCTTAGATAGTGGTGATGATTCAATGCTTGTGTGTTTTTATTGTGAACCAGGACTGAAGCCGTTCATGATATATACACTGTTGTTTCCTTTGTTTCCTTTCTTCATCTTTCTCCGTCTCTCTCTCTCCTCGTGCGCTCCCGTGCGCACGTTCACGAGCACGCGCTTCCTCCTCACAGATCAGACCCGCAAGATGCCGGCTAGCCGTGCATCTGTGCATGTGCCTTTCCTCTTTACTAACCCGAGAGTAGGGAATTGAACAGCGCGGTAGACCTCGAGTCGAGAGCACGCACGCGCGCCGCTCGCCCGCTCGCTCGCTCTCTCTCTCACTCTCTCACTCCGCCCCTCCCCGCTACCCCTCCCGTGGTAGCCGGACAGGGACCGTCGCTCCTCAGTTCGCGGAGCCCAGACCCGGGACCCAGAGAGACTCCCCCGCTCTCTCATCCTCTCTCCCTCTCTCTCTCATCTACGCAAGCGTGGATCGCGGGTCGGGCATTCCCTCATCCTCTCTCTCTCTATCTCTATCGCGCATGCGGGCACCCACGTGCCGACTCCTCAGCGATCGGACATTCACGAAAACCGAGCGTGACCGGAGTCACGCCTACTTCGTGAGTGACTCAGGATTGACTCCTGTCGCTTCGGGTGGCCGCTCCGCCACATACACACACACCCACGCTCACGCCCACAATCACACACACCTCCTCTTCCTCCAGGAAGAAGGACCACACAGCCGACCTCATCGGGCCACGCTCCGAATGGGTTAACGCCCCTTCCTGTGCATCTCCGGGCTCACACACACACACACACACACACACACACACACACACACACACACACACACACACACACACACACACACACACACACACACACACAGGACTTGCAAGTTTGAATGTTTTGTTTTGTTGATCATGTGTTAATTAGTAATAGACATTGTTAATAAACGCTCATTAACTGAACTGAATGATTCATGCTTCTCTTTTTGGTGGTCTTGTGACAAATGTCCTGGTTGTAACAGTCTATGCTCGATCTCACACCTTCTCTGATAATTTAACTGTTGTTTATCCAAAGATTAACTACCAGCTTAAATTATCTTTCCATCTTTGAGACTGAAAATTGGTAATGAATGTTCCTCTGAGGAGGTGGTGCCCCGGAATTATCAATTAAATAACCCACAGGTTTATTTAATGCATAATTCACAACTTCCCTCAGCTCATTTTCTGTAATTTACCCATTTCCCGTAATTGGTAATTTGTGGCACTATTGATTAATTAACAACACCTTGTTAATCAATAAGTTAATGGTTAAATCACTCTGTGGTCTCCTCCATTCCCAAATAACTGATTATTTAACATTATTAACAAATAAATAACCATTCATTCTGATTAATAATAATTGGTGTTGGGTTAAATTACTTGGTGCTTCACTTTAAACAGTATATTACGCCGTAATTGATTGTTATTAGTGATCCACTGTGAATGACCTGCGATTATTAATTGGTAAATCAAAATTTACTGAAATTAATAAGTAACTAAATTACCTAAAGTAATCCATTACTCTCAGTAATCAATACTTTAGTAATTTATTCCCAATTACCAATCGTAAACCCCAACAACATCAGGAACAGACTGACTGGAAAAATGGAGGACCGTTGGAGAAGAAAGAGAAGAACTGGGACTTTCAGATGGACTTTGATGACTGTCTGAGTCTTGTTCATGTTCAGTGAATCATTTAGTGAAGAATGACAGAAAATACACAACAGCAGATGAAAGAAAACCTACTGAGACTCTAAGGAAGGAGATCCTCTGGAATCTAGAGCATGTTTGGAACAATCAGTCTTTGTGGATGCAATGCTGGATCCAGGTTCAGGTCCTGGTCCAGGGCCAGGGCCAGGTCCAGGTGAGTCTGATGTTTTCTGCTTACTCATTCTACAAAAGAAAGACACATTTTGCTTTGAGTGAATGAGAAAACAAGAAAGATGGACATATAAACTGTCTTTTGGTTCCAATTTTTCTTTGGTTGGGAAGCTCAGGGAC